>NC_045426.1:54012506-54245006 GCF_902635505.1 Sarcophilus harrisii
TCAACTTACATAGTCACTACTCTAGTTTAGATTTATCACTTCTTTTCCAGAGTATTAGAGCAGCCTCCTATTTGGCTTCTCTCCCTCAAGTGTCTCCCCACTCCAAACATAGATATTCAACTGATTTTCCTAAAACACAAAGCTGTTCAGTAGTTCTCTATTACCTCCAGGTTCAATGATAAAAAAAAAAAAACTCCTCTGTCATTTGAAGCTCTTTATAATCCAGTCTCTTACTCTTAGTCCAGGATGCTTACCCATTAATCCCCTCCACATGTTCTATGGCCCAGCCATATCTGCCCACTTGCTTCTCCCATGTGGCACTCCATCCCCTCTCTGGATCTCTGTGCTGGCCACACCCTGCTGTGAAAGGGTCTCCTTCTTGTCTTTTGGAATCCTTGGCTTCCTTCAAGACTCAACAAGTGCCACTGCCTACAGGAGGCTTCTAACCTTGATGGAGTGCCTGAAGGGCCTGGAGTCAAAAAGTTCTGACTTCAAATCTGGCCTCAGATACTTAGTAGATATGTGTTGCTGGGTAAGTCATTTCAACTCTGTTTTGTGCTTCAGTTTTCTCAACTGTGAAATGGGGATAATAGTGCCTACCTCTCAGGGCTATTATGAGGATTAAATGAAATACATAGGTATAGAAAATAGTATTATATTACACTATAAATTAATATAATAGAATATTAATTTTAGTATATTATTTATTAATATTATGTTAATAATGTTAATATTGTATATAAACATATTATATGTCAATATGTACTATATAACATAGAATATTATATTATAAATTAATATGTTATATAAAATAATATAAACATATTGTCATATTTGATACTTACAACCCTGCAAGGTAAGAATGCTAGCTGCTATTTTACAGATGAGGAATGCTTTGTTTCATTCTTTATACCTGTATCCCTAGCTCTTAAATCAGCATCTGTTAATACATTTTAATTGATCAATTAATGAGGAGATACTTGGAGAAACCGTGCATAAGGTGGCAAGACTAGTTGGAATTTGAAAGTTTTCTTCAAAATCATTATCTCTACAACACATTTCTAGAGTCAGGGTCTGCTTTTTGCTGAGATCTTGGACAAGTAGACATAGGAAGATGGAGGAGAGGGAGATGACATTGGACAAGGTGATTCTTCTCCCTGGGACTCAGTTTCTCAATCTGTAAAAAGAAGGGATTGGATTTAGTGATCGGTCTTTAATATCCTTTGTAGTTTGAAAAGTTTCTTTTTTTTTCGGAGTTTCTCGGTAGTTGCCACTAGTCAAGCTGTGCTCCGGTGACTATCAATAACTCCTCTGGTTGTGGACAATATTGAAGCCAGCAGGGAGGCATCGACGTGGGGAGAAGACCGTGCTGGGATGAGGATGAGTCTTGTTATCACATTGGATGGGGTTCTCAGAACCCAGAAACCCAGCAGTGACCCAAATAAATGGAAGGCAGCTGCTATTGTGAATCATCCCAGTGTGGGTCCCAGGGAGACTTGAGACAATGCAAGAAGGGTATGAAGAAGGGGCCACAGAAAGAGGGATTATGTTGGCCCAGATGAAGGGTAACAGAACCAGGTCTCACTCAGAAGGTCAGAATTCTAACAGCCACAGGATCTTAGATGGGAAAGGACTTAAGAGACAAATTAGTTCACTCACTTCACTCTAAAAATGAAGTGCAGAGAGATGAATTGTTCTATTAACAATCACACATGTTAATTATAACTGTTATAACTGTTATAAAGTGTTATAACTGAATAAGTAATTATAACTATTATCTATAGAGCACATTTGAACCTTATCCTATTGACCTTTACAGTAGATGCTTACTTTAAAATATTAAAATTTTTAATTTTACAAACAAGGAAACTGAGATTTACAAAGAACTAAGTGATTTGCTAAGGGGTCACAGAATAGAAAGTGGGTTTTGAATTCATTTCCAAGTTTAGCACTCTATGTATTTATCTCATTGTCTCTCATGTAGCAGAGCTGGAAATGGAACCTATGGCTTCTGATCTTTCCATTATACTGTGTTCCTTTGCAGGTGGGATAAAGAAGGATTCCCATTAAGGAGGATCAAGCCTGAAATGAGATTGTGGGAGCACAACAATAGACAACCAAGCCACAAATGTGTCAAATCTTAGATGTAGATGTGACAATTTCACTGGTCAAAAGGAGCAAAAACAAAAAATAAATTTGTATTTATGATAAGTATGTAAAACTTTTAAGAAATCTACTCAGAGAGACAATAGGAAATATCTTATTTATTTCCATCAAAGAATTTTGAACTGCATATGTCTTTCTTGATCTAATTTTATTATATTTTTGATAGATCTAAGATTTCATTGATGTAAGTATGCTCCCCATCAATGTCAGTCACTCCACATCCTATTCTGTTCTATTTTTGTCCTGATTTTCCTTGTTTTTTCCTTTTTTCCTTTTTAGTGTCTGTGGGGAGTGGGAGGGAGATCAGTATTGATTTCTAAGGTGAACTTTGTCTATTTTCTTGCATCCTCATACTTGATTGACTCATCTCCTTTTCCTTGAGAAATATCACCAAGATATTGTTATCATCAAGATATACATGGACTTGAGAATATCACCTACACTACTCATAAAAGCAAGTCAGATAAATATTGGCCACATCCAGTGACCTCCTTACCATAGCCTCCATCAGTTTTGCAATTGCTCTTTGGATTATTTACTATTTTAGTCTTCCTGACATTGGGTGTTTCCATAGTTTGAAGTCATATAAAAACGTTAGAAACAAAAGATGGGATTTTGAGAAGATATGAAATGGACAAACCATGTCCTTCTCTTTCCTACAGTCTAGGAGGCTCCAGTTTTTTCCTCACATATCTCAGATGCTTTTCAAAAGGAGAGCTAGAGAATCAAAGAATTCATATTACTGGTCCTTAGATCTGAGCACCTTCTTCCCTTCTCCCACCCCTTCATCCCTTAGTGGGTTTTTATTTTTTTCTTTTGGAGGAGAGAACAAATTCTAGATGGGAACATCAGGCAAAAAAAAGCTTTTTCTATTTGGGGTCTCTTTGTTAGGAAAAATCAATATGTACTGACCTCCCCCGGCAAAGCCATTAGGCATTCTTCAAAATAGAGTGGGGGCAAGCCTCGGGTCACTGCGACTGAGCTTAGAGAGGGGATCTTGTCTCCCTCTCCTTTGATGAAACAAAAACTGGAGCCCCCCACCCTCTCAGGGGAGTGAGACAGAGGCAGCCGGCCGGCTAATTGCTCTGATGTTGGTGACATCTTCAAAGGCCTTGTTAGTCAGCTCCCATTCAGTGCTGTGCCAAGGAGGAAGGTACATTCATTATTGAGACATCAGCTTTATTGGAACTTTCTGAGTGAATTGGGGCAGGTAGGAGAGGGAGAGACTTGTACATGCTGTCCTTTGGACCCAACTTGTTGATTTGACCTCTGTTTTCCTGCCTCTCCCCTCCTGAAGACCTTGTCCATTGAGAACTTGGCAAGTCAACATTTTCAGTGATTTAGTTCTACTCAGAACAGCTCTGGAGGGAAAATACCTTTGCTCTTAATATTGCTCCTGTTAATATTTGTGAAATCATCCCCTTTATGCAATAGAAAGGCACTGGACTTTATGGCATCACCCAAAGTCCTGTCTTTAGCAATATTAATGACATACATCAGTCAATGGATAAGTATGTATCTTATCTGTGGAAAAAGTAACTATGGATTGGAACTGGAAATTCAAAGAATTTATATGTATGTATGTATACACACACAAATACATATTTACAAATATACATATGTATGTATACAAATACACACACTTTTATGTATATATATATATTTATAAACACACATATATGTATATTTGTGGGTATCCCTTCCCTCCAGGAGCATATAGTCTAACATGTTAATAAATCCTTACAAGATGTATACTCAGTAAGTGGAGGAAATAGTAGCTAACCATAACTAACAATACTTAACATTTAGATAGTAATTGTTATGTGCTCCACACTATGCTAGGGGCTTTATAATTATGATCTCATTTGATTATAATTATCATCTCATTTGATCCTCAGAACAACCAGGAGAAGTAGGTGCTATTATTATCCACATTTTACAAATGAAGGAATTGAGGCAAAGATTAAATTGCTTGCCCAGGGATGATACAGTTAGTAAGTGTCTGAGAGCAACTTTCCACTCTGGTCTTCCACTCTCTCCACTGTACCACCTAGCTGAAGGTGATCCAGAAGACGCATTTGTGTCCAAAGACCTGAGTTTGAATCCTACCTGAGGCACCCGGGAACATAGTCATGTAGACTAATCAGTGAAGACTTTATGGAGAAAATGGCCTTGAAATAGTGTCAAGCAGAGAAGAGAGGGAACTCATTCCAAGCCAGGGAGAGAAAAATCATGAGCAAAGGCACAGAAAAGAGAATATGCTTAATAACAACAACAAAAAAAGCACACATATGGTACTTTACATCTGTTATCTCATTTGATTCTCACAACAATTCTGTCAGATCCTTACTATTATTATCCCTCCCACTTTTCAGATGAGGAAATTGAGGCTGAGAACTATTAAGAGATTTGCCTGGGGTGATGAGTGTCCAAGGCAGGTTTTAAACTCTTTCAGACTCAATGTCCTTATCTGTGAAATGGAGTTAATAAAATTACCTTTACAGGATTGTTTTAAGGACAAAACAAGATAAAATATATAAACCATTTTTCAAACCTTAAAGCTATTTAGCTATTGTTATTATTATTAGAATCATTGGAATATAAGGGACATAGTTTTCCCATTGACTTTCTCTCAGGAGAGAGGCATCTTAGGGGATATTCTAAACATGGCCCTCTGCCACCCCCTCACATATGTCGCCAGCCCCTCACAGGCTCACTCTTCCCCACCTCGGGGATGGCAATTAATTATGACAGCCTTATTGTCTCCTAAGACCACAGCCACCTCTATAATTTCTTATTAGTCAAGTGGAACTTTAATTAAATCTGAAAATAACAGACCCAGTAACCAAAAGAAAAAAATCAGAGAGAAAAGAAATCATTTTGAATAGCTTTATATGAGCCGAGAATCTTTAATTGTTTAAGAATGGAGAGGACTCCTCCATGCTCTGCATGGTGACTCACTGGGGCTGGGAGGACAGCTGGAGGGGATGAGGAGTGCAGGAAGTGAGACAAATCCCAGCATTATTAGCAGAAGGGTCAGTGCTCCACAATGTGGACTCAGAATATGGGACCTTCCAGGTCAGTAGCAATGGGAAATTTAGGAAGTATTTGTCTTGATTTCAACCAAAGGCTGCAGTCGGTGAAAGGTATGTAAAACAGCATGTGGTGTTGGCTCAATCTTTGAAATAAAGCTGAAAATCAAAATGATACAAGGAAGAATAAGCAGAGGAGTTGGATGAGGGTCCTGAGTTTCGTGCCTGGGGAGAATTAGTTGAAGGAATTGGGGATGGCAAACCTGGAGAAGAGAAGACCCAGAGACAAATGTTTGAAGGAGATAGTAGCTCAGCTTAGCCCCAGTGAGGAGAACAAAGAGCAATGGGTGGAAGTCACAAAGAAACAAATTTAGGTGTGATGGGATCAAAAATAACTTTCTGACAAATGAAGCTGTCTAGAAATAAGCTTCAGGAGGCCATGGATTCTTCCCACTGGAGGCCATTTCAATGCAGTAAAGATTGGGGCAGCTAGGTGGCTCAGGGAGTAGAGCACTGACCCTAAAGTCAGGAGGACCTGGGTTCAAATTGGACCTCAGACATTTAGCACTTCCTAGCTGTGTGACTCTGGGCAAGTCACTTAACCCCAATTGCTTCAGCAAAAATAAACAAATGAATGAATAAATGAATAGATAGATAAAAAATAAAAATAATAAAATGCAGTAAAGATTTATTGAGGGCTGACTATGTGCCAGTGATGATGCTAAATTCTTAAGATACAACAAGAAAAAGAAGTAGAATCAAGTTAGATCAAGTTTCTGGGGATTAAAATAGGTTGCATTTTAGACTGGGCTCCAACAAAGTAGTCATCAGACCAATATGTCACTATGAGCCACTGGGAATTCTTAAGGTACGCACATTGGATGTCAAGTAATATGCTTTGTTTAGAGCTGTTCTGGCTAGCTAGGAAGCAACATCCCAGCAGAAAGAGGGTCTAACTCTCAGTTTAAGAGCTGTGGGTATACCTGGCTAGATCATTGAACTCTTGTGAATTTCCTCATTTATAAAATAGGGGTGATTAGCTCAGCCCTGTTCACTTCCCAAGGTTGCTGCAAGGGTCGGTGAGATCAAGGAGGCAAAAGAGCTCTCCTTCACATAGCTATTAAACAGACTTTCCTAAGTCACAAGCCTGTCCATATTTTGTGTTTTTTTCAGCCATAACGATTTTCCATGACCCAATTTGGGGTTTTCTTGAAGAGATACTAGAATGGTTTGTCATTTCCTTTTCCAGCCCATTTTACAGATAGAGAAACTGAGGCAGATAGGATTATTATTACACAGCTAGTGAATATCTGAGATCAGATTTGAATTTAGGAAGAGGAATCTTCCTGATATTAGGCCAAACACTCTATGAAATGTGGCACCATCAGTTGTCTTTGACATTTTATTTTCAAAATACACTTAAAGATAGTTTTTACCATTCACTCTTGCAAAACCTTGTATTCCAAAAAATTTTTTCCTTCCCTTCCTTCATTCCCCTCCCCTAGATAGTAAGTAATCCAATATAGGTTAAACATGACATTGCATTTATTTTAAATTGATTTATTTGTGTACACACATTTTCTTTTTAGTAGAATGTAAGGTCCATGAAGGTAGGCAATATTTTCCATTTTTGTCTTTGTAGTGCACTCCCTGAGCTGCGCTTTCTTGATCTCCTTCCCAAGAAGTGAAGAGCCATTCTCTCAACTGCTTTTTTCCTCAATTTCTGACTCCTTCTTGAATGTAACAGAAAACTGGTAAATGCAGCTTTTTAAGGGTCATCTGGACAGTGGTCTATATTCCTTGATTCATCATTTTTCTCTCTTCTAATTCAATCAATGATAATTCTTTTACATTTTGTAATGAGATTTATCTGCCTCTAGATTTTTATTATCATATCAATTGGGGTAGATGGGAGGAAGAGCTAAACCAAATCAAACTGTTTATCCCCAGGGGTGAACACAAGGATCTGAATGAACTGGGGGAATCAATGCTTACTGATTATGAAAGCTAAGACTGACCACCAAGAATGATTTATTATGGTCACTTTTAATTAGCCCCTACTACAAAGCTCATTCCCATTTCCAAAAAGTAAAGGAGAATAGTAGGAGATACCTCATGACCAAGCAGATTGAGAATCACTTTAGTGATAGCATTGCTAATCTCAGAATGATATAAGTAAAGATTAATCTGTTGAGAAATCATGATTTCATCAGTTCTAGCTTGGCAGACTCCTTTTTTTAGGTATAGGCCACCAAGGCATTCTAGAACCAGAGTCCCAATTTTTTTTTTACTTTGTAGCATCGTTTATTCCCGAGTTCTTAAACTATGGGTTGCGACCTCATATGGGATCTCATAACTAAATGTGAGGTCATGAAATTATGATTTGTTACCAGTAAATGTTTAATTTGTAGACCTAATTTTTATACCTATACATCAGGATCATATAAAAATTTCTTGGGCCAGACGGGATCACAAGTGGAAAAAAGTTCAAGAAGCCCTGCTCTACTTGAATAGATTCATAATTTTTTTGGCCTCCATCTATGTCATCAATATCTATGTCCTTCCATAGCTCTTTTGTAGACATTGGGTTCCTCTAGTCCTAATAATATTTTGTGGCTACATATGTGTGGTTTTTTTGGTGAGTTCAAATCCAGCTTCTGAAACTCACTGGTTGTGTGATTCTGAATAAGTCATCTCATCTTGTTTGTCTCAGTTTCCTCATCTGTAAAATAAACTGAGAAAGCAAGTGGCAAACTACTAGAATATCTTTGCCAAGAAGACACCCAAGAAAGCGTCATGAAGATATTACTGAAAAATTACTCAACAGAAGCTCATGCCCAACATGAGTCTCTCTATTGCCTTTTGAGTCCCCCTCAATTTTCATTTTTTGAGGACCATGATTCATAGTGATACAGCATTTTGCAGAGAATGTCAGTGATTTAAAAAAATAGATTTTGTGTCAATGGGCAAATTAGGATCTTTGAAAGTATGGCAGAATCTCCCAAATTCTATTTAGAGGAGACTGATAACATTATGCTTTTTTATTTTAAAATTTTAAAAATTCTGAACTTACACACACACAGAGGGAGAGAGAGAAAGAAAGAGAGAGAGAAAAACAGAGAGGGAGAGAAACAGAGTGACAGAGAGACAGAGCATTTTCATATATACAGCAGAACACAAAAAGATTCTTTACAAAACCATAAATTTCCATTTTATACCATTTTATTTTTTTAAAGTATAAAATAATTTAATATGTTATTTTAAAACAGTTCTAGTTATTTGTGTTTACTCCTGAACTTCCTTCTATGTTTTATGGTTTTTATTCTGCTATCTTTTAAATTAAAATATATATTTTCAATTATCAGGCATTTTTTTTCTCTTCTACTTTCTCCCTACCCCCACCCATCCCTACTCCGGAAAGGGAGACACAAAATCATTGTAACATATATTCATGTTCATTCAAAATTGTTACTTTAAAATGATATTATTCTTGTTAAAATTATTTTTATTTTATTTATTTCTTTTAATTTATTTAAATTTTTCTTTTAAGTGTTTTATTTTAAAATTCTTCTTCTTGTTCTACTTACTTCCCTCTGCATTGTTTCCTTTGTAATTACTTAGAAAACCTTGTAAGTACCTAGGTAGGAAAAGCTTAGAGTGGGAAGAGACTGAGGCTGTGTAGACTAGTTAGGAGATGCTTTCCATAGCTCAAGCATCATTTCTGAGGATCCCAAGTAAGAGCGACCCCAGTGGCTCTGGAAAGGAAATGATGCTGGGGAGCTGGGACTGGTAACGGTGAGAGTCAGTCTACAGGGCAGGAGGCAACAGTGTCACAAGTGACAAGCTCCGAGCCAAACCCAGTGTTTGCCTCTGTATCAAGTGTAAAGCTTATCTAAATTAAACACTGTGTTTCTAATGAAACAATTATACTTATTGCACACTTCACCACCTCCTTGAGGAGAGTTATAATTGAGTTGCTGTCCTGGGAAGTTGAGAACACCTTGTCCAATCATCCCACCCCCTGACGCCTCTGCAGGCAGCACTGAGAAGGAAGCCAATCAATGGCAGAGGTCCCTCCCGAGCTCCATCTCCCATCCTGGACTCAGTTGCCGCAGTCCCACAAGGCAACAGTCAAGAGTGAAGAAAGAGTGGAGTCTGCAGGTCTCTGATGGAACTGTCCAGCTCAACTCTGTGGGCAGGAGTGAGGCATTCAACAATTCAGCTTTTCAGCAGCCATGTTGAGTTCCTTAAACAGATGTTCTGCTGCCTGTAGAACAGTCTCTGGGTCAGATGTATCCAGTGGGTTGCCCTCAACATGCTCAAGTTTCAAATGTAGCTGAGAAATATTTAACAGAATAAATAAAAATGTTACAAATGAATGTTGAAATGTTTCTGGAAAAAATATACATTTTTACACAATGGGGACAAGATGTTTTTGTTTTTGAAACTAATTTAAGAGTATAGTGAGTTATTGTAAGGTGTCAATGACATAAAATACATCCATAAATCATTAAAAAATAAAAAAATACAAATGAGATAAAACATAAATAATACCAATGTTCAATTTTCTAAGTTAATATATGGTCTGAAAGGATCCTTATGTATAGTTTAGTGGCCTCTTCTCTAGAACTGCCAGTGTGGTTAAACACAAATAACTTCAATGAATATGATCTTATTTTTATTAATATTTTGTCTTCCTTTGAATTCTCAATTCCTAACCCAGCATCTGGCATGTAGTAGACACTTAAATTCTTGTTGACTAGTATCTAGCTTGTGATCACTAAGACCCTAGATCTTTTTCAGACAAACTGTTACTTAACCTGGCTTTAAGGTAGCAAATAGATGCTTGGCTGAATTTTGTAAAAAGGATTTTTTTAAATGTGTGCGACTCATAAGTCCCAGCCCCTAAATGATTCTCTTATTAGAAGATTTTATATTTTAGTAGAGCAAGCATCACTTAAGGGAGTGGTTCGTTCCAAAGCATTCCTAGTAATGTATCTTCTTTTTGTGTTAGCAGAATAGAGATGAAAAAAAATGTCTGCCCCTGATTTGTGGTCTCTGTGGACCTGGGAATGCCAGCTGGTGACTCTCTCTTGCCTTTGATGTAATTATGCCATTAGATTGTAAAATCCCTGAGGGCAGGGATTGCCTTTTTGCCTTTTTTTGTATACTTGGTGCTTAGTACAGTGCCTGAAACATAAATTATAATTGTTATTGTAGTAGGAGTAGTACTGTGGTTGTAGTAGTAGTAGTAGTATAGTAGTTGTAGCAATAATAAAATATTAGTGTAATAGTAATAGTAGTATAATCATACTAGTAATAGTGTAGTAGTTGTAGCAGTAATATAGTATTAATGTAGTAGTAATAGTAGTATAATCATACTAGTAATAGTGTAGTAGTTGTAGCAGTAACAGTAGTATAATCATACTAGTAATAGTATAGTAGTTGTAGCAGTAATAGTAGTATAATCATACTAGCAATAATGTAGTAGTAGTAGTAGTAGTAATAGTAGTAGTAGTAGTAGTAGTGTAGTAGTAGTAGCAGTAGTAGTAGTGTAGTAGTAGTAGTAGTAGAGCAGGAGGAGGAGGAAACGGCAGCGGCAGCAAATTCTGAGGAATAGAACACATGGGGAATAAACAGAAGAGGGGAGGTGGAGAGAGAGCTTTGGATCTAACCACAAGGTTTAGAGTTCAAATTCTTCCTCAGACACTTACTATGTAGCCCTAGCCAAATCACTGTCTCCTCACCTGCCAGACGAAGGGGCTTGGTCCCTGCAAGTCCTAAGTTTACAATCCTTTGACAGTCACAGTAGCAAGATGGGGAAGAAACTGAAGGCCAGAGCAGGGAAAGAGAGAAATCAGAGACCATAGAACGAGGGAGCTGGGACTGGACTGAATTTAGGTCTCATTCCGGACTGTATCATTCTTGCCACTACATCAGACTGCCCCCCGGGTCTCTGGTGGAGTGAGAGGAAGGAAAGGCCCTGGGACCAGGCAGGGGAAAGGGGGCTTGGTGCCCAGCAGAGTCTAGCTTCATATCTGGCTCTGCAGGGAGAGCCTCCTTTCCTGCTGTAAACAAGGAAGCCGCTTCCTTCCCTCCTCCCTGCACACATCAGGGCCAATAATGAGCCTGGGAGAAAGTTGGGCATACTTGACTCCAGGTGTCTGCTGCCATCTAATCAGCCGCCAGTCGCTTCCTGATCGCCTAATCAGCCCCTTCCCAGGGAAGTCACAAAGACAGGAGAGAATGTGTTCAGCCTCTTTGGAAGTTTGTGATTCTTTCACACTCTGTCTCTTCCCCTATTTGTCTCCCTTTCTTTCAGTCTGTCTCTCCCTCTCCTTCCCTTTCTTTCTGTCTTTCTCCATCTATCTATCTCTTTCTCTCTGTATGTCTTTATCTCCCTTCTTCCCCTTCTATCTCCCTTCCTCTCTCTCTCTGTCTCTGTGGGTCTGTCTCTCCTTCTCTGTCTGTCTCTGTCTCTCTTTTTTTGTCTCTGTCTCTCTGTGCTTGTGTGTCTGTCTCTATCTGTATTTCTCTCTTTCTTTTTCTGTCTCTCTGTGTTTCTGTCTCTGTATCCATGTCTCTCTGTCTTTGTGTCTATGTCTCTATTAGTGTCAGTGTCTCTCCATCTCAGTCCCAGTCTCTCTCTCTTCTCTTCTCTTCTCTTCTCTTCTCTTCTCTTCTCTTCTCTTCTCTTCTCTTCTCTTCTCTCTCTCTCTCTCTCTCTCTCTCTCTCTCTCTCTCTCTCCTTGTCCACAGCCTTTACTTCTTGATACTTTTTTCTTTTTCAGAGAGAAGTGGGCTAGTTTTAAATCTCTGGAGGTCAAACCAAATCACAGCCCTAGCTCCAGACAAAACTGCAAAGCCAGAAGCATCCATATTTCAAGAGCACTTTTTGGTTTGCTAAGAATGCCTGGCACTACAGCTTTAATTGATTGATTGATCAATAATAATTGATTGATTTGTTTCATATGCTCTTTTGGTATCTCTGCTTAGAATAGAATATAGATTCTTAGGACTTGAATATTTAAAAAATTATAACGAAGTCATTATGTTTTTTTTTTCCTTTTGTAATCTTATGTGTTTTTTCTATAAATAAAAACATTATTTTGAGAAGCAATCAGGGTCCTTGTGCTTTCCTAGACTGACAAAAGGGGCTCATGATACAAAAACTACTGTTCTAGAATCTAAAGCCAAAGCCAAATTATTGACTTTATAATTAGACAAAATAAATGGTTATCTATAGGGTGTGATTTTTAGGGGTCCTGAGAATACTTTAGCACCCCAACCCCATTTACTTACCTTATCAGTTTTACTGATGTCTGAAATCCTACAATTAGAGATTTATTTATTTGACTCTAAAATTTAATCTATTAAAAATGCAAGTCCTGTGGGAGACTGCCCAGGTTAATTCTATTCAACAAGCATGATTAGATGGCTGCTATGTATTAGGTACAGGAAATAATTGTAACCATGGTTAACATTTTTATAGCATTTGGGGGTTTATAAAGTACTTAACGAAGATCTCATTTTATGCTCACAATAATCCTGGGAGATAGGTATTATTATTATTATCTCCATTTTGCAGATGAAGAAATTGAAGCAGATAAGCATTAACTGATAGACCCAGGGTCACACAGCCAGTATGTATTAGAGATGGGACTTAGCTCCTTGGCTTCATGGTCAGTTCTTTCCACCAAACCATATTGTTTTGTGGGTAAAGCAGTTGGTAAAATGGGAGGGGCTATAAGCATCTGGGGATGTGAAATGTTCCAGAAAGCCCTGAGCTGCTGGTGATTGAGTGGACTAAGGGAGTATTGAAGAGGCTCATTTCCACCTGGTACATTGATCATCAGGAACATTGCTGAGCGACGTCATTCACTGTTCCCTATGGGCTTTATCTCTTTTATATCAGTGGGAACATTCTATCAGGTAGTCACACTGGAATAATCAGTCCTGGCATTTCTCATGGCGTCTGGGCTGGGGCCACAGTGAGTCACCAGGGAAATGAAAGCTCTCTCTCTCTCCCTTCAGCTGCAGTCTTCCCCTTTGCTCCCTTGGGTTCTCACATTTAGCATCGTACAATGCTGACATTTAGAAGAGCTTGGAGATCATCACATCCAATTTCCTAGTCAAGGCAGAAAATCTTGCTACGTGATGCCTGATGGGTGCTCCCCCAACATCTGCTTCCTCTACTTCTAGTAACAGGGAACTCACTACCTAGTGAGGCTGCCTATTCCTTTGCCGAACAACTCCAATGGTCATAGAGTTGTGTTAAGTGGAAAATTGCCATCCTGTAACTTCCCTCCTTCCTTTTCATTTACTTCTCTCCCCTGGAACAATATGATACCTTTTCCCCATGGCAGGCATCCAGGTTTTTGATAACAGCAATTTTGTCTCCCTGGTATCTTCTCTACTTTAGTCGAAATACTCCCTACTTCTTAAATTAGCTTGGATTGCTGAGCCAATTTTATCAAAGAGCGGTTATTTCATATTCAGCAGTTTCTTGGAGCCTGGGGTTGAGAGTTATCAACAAGTCTCAAACTTGTTGATTAGGGGAATGTCTGTCCCAAGCATGTGAAGACAACCCCTGGCAGAATGGATCCATGGGAACATTTTGTTCCAACAGCCACGGAGGTAACTCAGGCAGGCATTGAGTGGTCCTTAGAACTTGGGCAGTCATCAAAGTTGCCAAAATCACCCACAGCATCCCAGCCTGCCACTCTCATTTTGATTTTTGTCTTGAAAATGAACTTCAGTGTCTCTGGAAGAAAGAGTGAGGCTGATGACCTCCCTCACTTAAATCCAGTTCATTCACAAGTCAAGACATCACCCTCTGATGTCCTTGGTCCTGTTTGAAAATGAAGGACGAACAACAATTTCTTAATACTTCTAAGTACCTAATTCAATTGATCCTTATGTGGTTCCCAAACCTCTTGCCATATGGATTACCCTTATCTGAATATGTTCCAGTTATTGTTCTTCTCCAATGTGGCTCTCAGAACAGAACACCATACTCCAGGTATATTCTAACTAAAGCAGCCTGTAACATGGCTCTTACTTCCTTTATCCTGGAAACCATACTTCTCTTAATGTAACCTAAGCTGGGATTAGTTTCTTTGGCTTCCATGGCCACCATAACCTTTATTCCCATGACTCATGCTTATTCCCCAAGTTTGGCCATTTACTCCCTATTTTTCTTGGGAAATCACTCTCTCTCCTTGGGTCTTTTTCCTTATTTGAAAAATAAAGGGATGGGACCAGATGCCTGCCGAGTTCCTTTCCCATCTGAAATCCTTCACCTTATGATCTTTCCAACTTACATTTCTTTTGCCTCAGTGTCAGCCTTGACTCTTTTGTTCTCCAGTTCAACATTTTACTAGCTTCTATTCTAGAATCCCACATCCCTTGCTCCACAACTATTTGCTCTTCTTGTTCCATGAATCCCCCTTGCTAGACAATCACCACCATTGGATTTGTCTGCTCCTTTGTAGCTGCTGGATTTCTCCAGAGAAACTGAGAGTATCAGGCTGACTTGATCCATTCCAAATGCATATTAGCCTTCTATTCCACCCTGCCTGATGCCTTAGCTCATGCCCTGTTTGAACTGTATTAAACCTTTTCTTCTTTCTTTTACCATTGAACTACACAACCTTACTCCAGGTCTCTACACTTAGAGGGTGGATAGCATGGTTGATAGAGTGCCAGACCTGGAGTCAGAAAGTCTGAGTTCAAATCCTGCCTTAGAAACGTACTGGCTGTGTGACCCTGGACAGATCATTTCACCCTGTTTGCCTCAGTTTCCTTCTCTGTAGAATGAGCTGGAGAAGGCAAATCACTCCAGTATCTTTCCAAGAAAACCCCCAACGGGGTCAAAAAGAATCAGACATGACTGAGTAATTGAACAATAACACACTTGGAATGAATGCTCTAGACTTCAGAGTGAGCTTCATATGGTGGACAATGTCATGGACAAAGTGTGGGCTTGAATTCTGCCTCAGACACTTGTCAGCAAATCAGTGAACTTCTCTGAACCTCTTCCTAAGAGCTGGTTGAAATGGAAGGAAGGGAAGGAAGAAGATGATGGAGGGAAAAGGATGGAGAGAATTTGGGAAGGGAGACTGAGAGCCTGCAGGGATAGCATATAAAAAAAGAGAAAGGCTGATTGATGAAACAGAGATCAGGGTAGAATAACAAAAGCAGAAGGAGCAGCAAAGATCTGGGACTTTGTAGAATGGAGCTGACCCCACACACATTAAATCTGGGCTCCTGCAGCTCTGCAAGCATTTCTGATGGCAGACCCAGGAACTAACGATGTCAACAGCAATCCTTGTGAAGGCACCCGAGTGGCTCTCCTGTCCTTCTTCTTGGCCCCAAGTATGAAGATGTCAGGGCCTTCCATTCATAACTAAATTGAGGTGAGAGCCACCACACTGCCCAGTTACCATAATTAATTCTCTGAGTTCTCATAAACAATTGCTCATGCTGAAAGAATGTCAAGCTTTGTCACTTTGGGCACTAATTGTCTGAGTGGAGTTTATTAAAAGTTTGTTTTTTTAATTTCTTTTAATTTCCCTTACCTATTTGGCTTGAAGGGGGAGATCAATCACTCCAATGCCTCCAATATTAAATGTGTCTGCTGAAACATAATGAAGGAAACTACGGTGAGAGGGCTGGCTGAGGTGGGAAGAGAGTTTTCCATGATGGCTCCTGCCAACTCAGCCAGCTGCAGACTAGCTTCTGACCTCATTGACCAGCAGAACTCCCTCTCCAGGGTTACCAATGCTCCCCTAACTGCCAAGTCTAAAAGCTTTTTTCTTCTTCTCATCATTCATGACTTCTCCTCCTGGAGACTTTCTGTCTTTTTTTGTGGCTCACCTCATTCTCCTGATTCCCCTCCTGCCTGGTTGCTCTTTCCCAGTCTCCTTTGGGACTGTGGTCCCATTTGTGGGTATCCTCCAAGATTATCCTGGGTCTTCTTCTTCTCTCTCCCTTACCTTATTAATTGCTATGAGTTTACTGATCATCACTATGCAGATAGCTCCCAGATCTCTTTATCTAGGTCTAACTAGTCTCCTGAGCTCTGATACTTGCTTTTTGGATATTTCAAACTAGATGCAACTCAAATTCAACACATTTAAAATAGAACTTATTACCCTCCCCCCCAATCTACCATGTTTCTGGTAACAATAACCAATATTTGACATTATATTGATTGTCTTTTCAATGGGTGGAAGAAAGGCTTGAGGGAGAGAGAGAATTTGGAACTATTTTTTTAATGTTAAAAATAAATAAATAATAATAACTGACATTTACAAATTGTGTTAAAGTTTGCAAAATGCTTCACCTATATTGTCTCCTCTGATCTTCTCACAACCCTGTAAAATAGGTCCTACAAATATATTATCCAAATTTTCATAGGAGGAAACTGAGGCACAGAGAAATTAAAGGACTTACACTTTGCTCATACACCTAGCAAGTGTCATGGCAGAGATTTGAACCTGATCCTGTTGACTCTAAATTCAGCATTTTATTTACTGTACTACCTTGTCTCTTCTCAGACAGAGAAGACTTGACTCAAAACTCTTCTCAGATAGTAAATGACTTTCAATAAACTCTTAGAAGATTGATTTCCTGATGTATCTAAACTTTTCTTAAGGATAAGTTGACTCATAACTCAGTTGTCTTTTTAAAATTAAAATCTTTGATTGATTTCCCTCCTCCTTTTTTTATATCACCTTCATTTCCTAACATAGCCCTCTCCCCTGACTCACCCAGAAAGTTATTCCTTATAACAAAGAATAAAAGATAAGAGAGAATGCATTCTGGCAAAACTAATCCAGCAGCAGTCCAATTGGACAGTTTATACAGAGTGGGTCTGGGGAGGGAGGTCAAGGAAAAAGAGTTTTTTTGGGGGAAAAAAGGGGTACAGAAAGTGAGCTAGAAAGTGCCAAGGACACATTTGACCTACTTTTAAGTTTTGTCAAAGAAAGGATTAGAATAGTGTCTGACACTTAGTAGGCATTTAATCATAAATGCTTGTTGACTTGGAGAATGGAAAAGAGAGCGAGCCAAGAGGGCCAGAATGAGGCCAGAACAACTAGGAATGGAATAAGAAGAGAAATGAGGAAGGGGAGAGAAAGAATAAGCATTTATTAAGTGCCCACTAGGTGCCAGGCTTTACGCCAAGACCTTTATAAATGTTAATTACTTAATTCTCACAATAATTCTAGGAGGCAGGTGCCATTATTATTTTCATTTTACACTTGGAGAAATAGAGGCAGACAAAAGGTAAATAACTTGCCGGGATCTCACAGCTAGTAATTATCTAGGGCTGGATTAGAACTCAGTTCATCCTAAAGCAAGTCCAGTGCTCTATTCTTCTACAACTCAGTTTCATCTTGGAATCTCTGCAACTTGCTTGGGACATGTCTGCCTCACCAAGGCAGGATTCTTTAAACCCAGCTGGGTTTCTTAAAATATGAAATAAGGGAACAAGGGAACAGGAAATTTTACCTTTCCTGGTCTTCAGCATCTTCCCTGATAAAATAAGGTACTTGGACACTAGCTGATCTCAAAGCCTCCTCTAGCTCTCTCTGTGATTCACAAAACTGTGATTCCCCATTTCACATTCAACCAATATTTATTAAGTACCGACTATGTGCAATATAAGGAGCTGTTGGGAGAGACACAAAAATCAACCTAACAGCAATGAATAAGTGCTTCCTGTATGCCACAGATGGTACTCAGTATAGGGATACAATGACAGCTAGGTGATACAGTGAATAGAATGCTAGTCAGAAGTGTGTTCCGGACACAGGAAGTCCTCTTTCCTCTATCCTACCTTACCTTTACCCAAAGAACCACAGAGCCAGATAGAGCCTTGGAACGCAACTGGTTTTATTTCCTTATTTCACAGCAGAGGAAATTGTGACATAGAGAAGAGGGAGTGATTTGCCCAACATGTAGAAGCCCAATATCTAGACCCAGCTGGGACTAGAAGGCAGGGCTGCTGATTTCCAGGCCAGGGCCCTTCCTGTTCCATCAGTTTTTCCTAGAGGATGCATTTGTTGTAAGGTCTTTTCTCTTCCTAATTCCCTCTCTCATGATAGAAACTTAAATGCTCTCCCTACTCTTCCCTCTTCCCTTGCAAATAGCCTTGACTCAGATCTGTCTGTCCTGATAAAATTAAGCTTGCTGATCAATACTCCCAGGTTGATTGCTTTTATAAACAACCATCCTCTGATTAAAGGAACATGATTTTCTGTTCCTCCAGTCAAGAATTCTGTCCTTTGGCAGAATAGTGAAGCTTCTGGATCTCTAAGAAAAAATACTTCTAAATGTATAAAATAAGTAGCATTACAAAGGAAAATAATTATATTAAAATGGAGTTATCAAATAGGAAATATTTTTCAAACATAAATTTGAGAAGAGTTATCAAAAAACAAGTTAATAGATTAAAAAGGCCTACTCTATTCAAATGAGGAGAAAAAATAAAAATAACAAACAAACAAATCAAATGAGGAGAGAGAATTTGGGAAAAGAGGTGCAGTATGTTGGCATTAATGCCATTATATTTTGTTTTTGTTTATAATTCAGAAGACTCATTCTTTCAGGAGAGACCTGGTTTCTGCTTCCTTTCTCTTATACCATCTTTCCCATCTAAGGATCCTTTCTCCTTTTTCTCTTCTCAAAGCTACTGGGATATATACTTTGTGAAGAATTCAGAACAACTGTGTTAATTGAGCAATTTAATTCCTTTTTCTGGGCCTTTGTTTTCTATTCCTGGAAAATGGGAGTAATAATCCCTAATATTCCTAGCTGAAAGAGTTCATAGGATAGATGTAGAGCTGGAATGGATCTTCAAAGTCATTGGGTCCAATAATTTTACATAGAGGGAAACTGAAGTAAAGATAGATTAAGTGATTTGTCCACAGTCATAGAGATTGTAAATGGAATTCACTCCTAGGTCTTTTTGAGTAAGATCCAAAGCTCTATCCACTATCTGCCATTGTGAGGCTCTAAAGAAGTAATGGATGATGAATAATAGTAGATAATATTGATAAATAAAGAGGCTTTTTGAGACCTACTAAGTGCTATATAAATTCAAGGGACAATTATGGGGAGGATAAAGTTAACTTATTTCTGCTCCAGAGGGATATAAGGTTTACATGTAAAGGGTAGCATCTGGTACAGTGCATAGTCTTGGGCCAAGGTATGGGGGCTTGAATGCCAGAACTGTCTTGTGCTAGCTACATATGGATCCCTGGGCAAGCCAATTCTCTAGACCACAGTACTTATGGGTAGATAGGCAGTGCCAGGCTAGGAGTCAGGAAAACTCAGCTTCCTGAATTCAAATCTGGCCTTAGACACTTATGTAGTTATGCGAATTAATCCAGTCTGCCTCAGTTTCCTCATCTGAAAAATGAGTTAGAGAAGGAAATGGCAAACCACTGCAGTATCTTTGCCAAGAAAACCCCAATTGGGGTCACAAAAAATTAGACACAACTGAGCAAACAACATCTTCATTTATAAAACGAAGGGGATTGGATTAGAAGTCCCTTCCAGCTGTAGACCTGTAATTCCTTAAATGCCTTAAATATTGTAATTAGAAATTCTGTAGCTTGGAACAAATTCAGCTGGAAAGGGGAAAGTAAATCTTTTTGGGAGAGGGACTTCATGCTGGTGGGGTCCTTGCCCTAGCAGAGGACTGGGAGAGAGGGGTCATGCATAAAGGAAGCTTGCTTAGTCCCTGTCCCCTAAAGATGGTGATCATCAGCATCCCTGGAAAAAAGCTCCAGGCATTGCATCCTCGTTATAACTGCACCTCTTTGTTCTACTCAGAGCTATTCTTCTATTATGCAAAAAAGAAGGGATTCTTTATATTATAAGGAAGCTTATTAGCTTTAGAGAAGTTTGGATGTGTGGGGCGTAGGTGTTCTTTTGGGATGAAAATCTTATCCTTATTTTGGAAACTGAAAAAAGTCCTAGGTGGGAGCTAGGAGATGAGTTTGAATCCAAAGATCATTGTGAATGAATTGTGTGACTGATCTCATCTAATATTTCAGGAAGCTATGATTCTAAGGTACCTTCCAATTCTAATACTTCATATTGCAAAGAACCAGCTTTAAGACTTCTCGGCTATCACAGTTCTATAGCACCACAAAATCCAATCTGAAGAGAAGGAAGGAGAATTTGAGCCAGTTGAGTTGGGAAAATTTCTTGGAGAGAAGTGAATCTAAATTATGGGCTCATGTAACCCAAGAATGGGTTAGATACTGAGTCTCTGCTTATGGGTTGACATTGCTTAGAAGCCCCATGATGACTAGTACTTCCTCCTCAACTAGGAAATGAGAGAAAAGGGGGTAGGTTGGGCAAGATGCTTGCAGATGCCCTTTCTCTATTCTATTACTCTGAAGTCCAATAATGGAGTAAAATCTAACAAAACAAAATAACAGTTCTACTTTTAGGGGCAGAGTCTAGGGAACCAGCCTTTGCTATTTCTTGTGATGGCCCAATATTTCTGGTATGTTTTAATGAAATCTATTCCTCTCCTTTTGGATTCTATGTCATGTGTCCTATCACCATCCTGTATAGCTTATCCCTTGATGGAGTGCTTATAGGAGACTTAGAGACAGCTTGATATGGAGTAGGAGATTCTAGCCTGAGCTCAGTGACATTGGACAACTTCATCTCTCTGAACCTCAATTTCCTCATCTGTTAAATGAGATTGATGAGATGAGATACAAATATGCTAGTAGAGTAGTAAACCACACAGATGTCTACTTGAAATATGAGTAGCACAGTATTGTATCTTCAATGGGTACTTAATAAATGTCTGTTGTCTCTTGATTGAATTCAATGAAATAGTGCCTATTAAAAATGAAAATTTACATTTACTTATTAGAGGAATAATATAGCACAGGGAAAACTGCCCTAGATTTGGAGTTAGAGGTCTTGAGTTCAAAATTCCACTTTCTGCATGAAAGTTAATGTTAGTGCTTAATGTTAATGATTTTTTTTCCCTTTGGGATCTTCTTCAAGTTATTCTATATCTATCTTGTTTGTCCATAGTTGCTTAAGTGTCATCTCTCCTAGTTGGATAGAGAGCTCCTTGAGGGGAGAAACTGTTTTTACCTTTCATTGTATCTGCCATTTGTGATCTTGGATAAGTCACTCTCTGATCTTGGTCTTGACGACTTTCACGGTTTCTTTCATCTCTAATCTATAATCCTGTGGATCTTCTTAATCCCTTCTTGCCCCAGTCATGAAAAGAACCCAGTTCTGTGCTCAAGAGACTGATATTCTTGGAACAAATACACAGGCTAAGTTCTTTGCCTCCTGCTTTTCTCTAACCTTTCATAAATTGAGGGCAGCCACCAATTTAGTCTTCTCTCTCCTCCTCTGCACACCAATGAGAAGGAATTGCGTGCAAAGCTGGGTACATCAACTGTGTAATAAAAAACACCGCGGAGCTGATGCACAGGGATATTTTATTTAGACCTGTTCTCCTGGAGAGAATCCAATGCAAGTAAAACAGACTTGTAAGTTCCCAATTAAGCCTTCCAGGGCCTGACTCATAATAGGCTGTTTAGTATTAAAAAGGCCATCAGGAAACTGATAGGAGGAATTATTGTCACTCAGCCCAGCTTTTTATCATTTCATTTCCCCCACTCATTTCTGAAAGCTAAGTGCGTTGAGCTGAGCCCCCCACCTCTGTGTTGTTGTGGATTGAAGAGATGGAACTATTTGGTAGCAATGGCTGGAAGCTAGAAGTCTGGGGAAAGGCTAAGATGAGCAGGAATTTAGAGAAAGCAAAGTCAAGAGAAAGCAGGGGCTCAAAAGCTGAAGAAACCCTAGAAGAAAAGAAAGACATGGGGCCAGAGACAGAGGACTCTTGAAAGTTTAGCAATTTGTGCCTTCCTGTTTAAGATTTCCAATAATTGGAGTGGACAGCTCAGGGCTTGGAGGCTTAGATTGTTGCAAGGTGCCTTCTGAAAGTGAAAATAGACTTCAGAAAGATACTTGAGGTCTTCATAGTCTTGGGTGGATCACTCAAGGGGCCAGCTCAGCAGAAATAATTGGGGAATCAAATAATGAGAGGCAGTCTTGGATGGTGGAGAAATGTTTCAGGTTTTAGAAGTCCTGGTTTTGAATTCTGGCTCTGACTGGCTATGTGACTCTCTGAGCCTATTTCCTTTCTTTAAAAATAGGAAAATACTTTTCACCTCACAAATCTGTTATAAAAACAGCATTTCAGGAAACTTAAAGCATAATAATAACTGTGCTCTTATCATTTATTGTAATATAGATATAAAGTAAAAAAAAACTTTGATGATCTAGTCCAAGTCTTATTTTCCAGATGAGAAAACTGAAGCACCTTGTAGCTGAGATTTACCCAAAATGGTAAGGGACAAAGCTACTATTTGAACCTTGTTATTTGACTCCAGACACAACCCTCTTACCACTATACCCTCCTCTGTCATGTTTGCATGTAAGAGCAGAAATCATACAGCCAAATCCTTTCATTCATAGATGAGGTTTCATGTAGAAGATGATATTTTAATTGTGTTTTGAAGAAAGTGAAGGATTCTGAAGAGGTGAGCAAGGAGTGCATTCTAGTGATGAGAAATAGAGCCTAGGAAAGGTTATAGATTGCCAAAGAGAGTATTGCATAAGGAAGCTGGAAAGATAGTTTGAAAGCAGGTTGTAAAGGACTTTAAAAGTCAAACACAAGAAATTCTATTTTTACCTAGAGACAATAAAGAATTACTGGAGTTCATGGAGTAAGATATTAATATGATCAAATTTAGGCTTAAACGAAATAATTTTGGTGGTTTTATAGAAGCTGGATTAGAGTGGATAAAAGAGATTTGAGACAGAAGACCAATTAGGAGGCCAGTGGGATAATCTGGGTAAGAAGTGATAAAAGCCTGAATTTTGTGGGGTCAGTATGAGTACAGAGGAGGGTCAAATGGGAGAAAGAATATGGAGATAGACCCAGCAAGAATTGGCTCCTGATTGTATATGTGAATGAAGAGTTTAGGAAAACACCAAAATTATAAACCTAGGATAGTGGAAGAATACATAGAAGAACCTTCTATGGAAATAGAGAAATTATGAAGAGGGGTATGATTTGGGTGTATAGGTTTTACTATCTTGATACTTAAATATGTCCAGGATATCCAATGTCCAGAAGGTAGTTGGTGATGTGGGACTGAAGTTCTGGAGGAAGACTGAGCTAGATAAATAGATTTGGGAATCATCAGCCTAGAGATAGTCATTAAATCCATAGAGGTTGATAAAGTCATTTGGAAAGAGAAGAGGTTCCAGGACAAAGCCTTTAGAGAATGGGCAAAATGAAGGAAGAAGTGATTTCAGAGTTCAAGGCTAACACGATTTGGTGAAATGGGTCCAAAGCTGTTACTGACCCAGCAGATCAAGACACAGGGCATGGTGGGCGTGCCTGACAGACCAGAAGCCATAGTCAGAGGCTATTTCTGTGGATGGCCATGAAGGAAATGGGTTTCTAGGTACTAAAGTCGACATATAGTTTATGACCAAATACTTAACCCAAATTTTACCATGTGGTACTGTAAACACCCCTTAAAGGAATAAGAAAAAATTCAGACTTTTTCTTTAGTACAAAGAGAAGACCAAAAAAATTTATAGGGATTTTCCAGATTTGGGGGGGTACAATGTCCCTGAGATGCGGATGGGATAACTTTAAGAGCAACATTTAAACAATCAGCTATGAATGACTTAGCTCTTCTCAGAAATACGATGATCCAAGCCAATTCCAAAGGAATCATGTTGGAAAATGCTATCCACATCAATATAAAAAACTGATGAACAGATCAAAGCATATTATTTTCACTCTTGTCTGTGTGTGTGTTTTTTCCTTTGATCTGTTTCTTCTTTCACAATATGACTAATGTGGAAATATGTTTTATATGATTGTACATATATAGAATATATCAAATTGCATACTGTTTTAGGAAGGGGAAGGGGAGAAAAGGAAGGAGGAAACTTTGGAATTCAAAATTAAAGAAATTAATGTTCATATGCTATTTGCATCCAAAGACAGAACAATGGAGACTGAATATGGATCAAAGCATAGTATTTTCACCCTTCTTTGTTTGTTTTTCTTTATCATAGTTTTTCCCCTTTTGGTCTGATTTTTCTTATACAACATGATAAATATAGAAATATGTTTAAAAGAATTGTACACATTTAACTTATATGAGATTATTTGCTGTCTAGGGAAGGGTAAGGAAAGGAGGGAGAAAAATTTGGAACACAAAATCATATAAATGAATGTTGGAAACTATCTTCACATGTATTTGGAAAAAGTAAAATACTATTGAGAAATTTGTAAATGAATGTTAAAAACTGCCTTTGCATGTGATCAAAAGAAAATACTCTTAAAAATCTATACTATAAAATATTATTTTTAAAAAGAAGCAGCATAAGTTACAGACAGATTGGTAGCCCATATTGATGGAGGGAATTTCTACATTGTCTTCCTTAGGCCAATGAAATCAAGGGTCAACCGGAGGCAGTATAGGTTCATTTCTCAGCTGTGTCTCAAGGAAACAGACTCCTTGGTTTTAAAGGTCCAGGGTCTGTTAAAGTAAATCTGATTCTTCTGTGTTAGAAGTTGTGCCCTTATACCTATTACTCCTAGGTGTGTATGTCTAAGTGAAATATCATTTAGTCAAGCATTTTGGTTTCCCCAGAAGGTTCAGCTCTCCTATCAGCTCAATAGAGGCTATTCCCTTATAGTTTCCAGTCCCTCCTTTATCAGAGTCTTCCTCTGCAGTCAGAGGATCTGGGATAAAATCCCACCTCTGTGGGACATTGGGCAAATCATACAACTTCTCTGGGTGTCTTTATAAAATGAAGGGAGTTGAAATAGAATGTCTTTGAGCTCCCTTCCAGTCTCAAATCCAATATCCCATGACTTTCTGGGTTTCTGCCTCTTCAATAACAACTGGAATATAGGTTCTGGAAGAGTCCCTAACTCTGGCCTTTATTTGATTGGATCTCCAGCTGGTGTAGAGCTGGCTAATTCTATTAACAACTTCCCTAGTTCCTAAATGAAAGTCATGTCTCATACCCCAGCGGTCTTATTCATTATGCAAATTGTCCCTGGTTTCCTAATTGATTCCTAAATTGAACTTCCTCTCTTGACTTATTCTTTGAAGTTTCCAGGAACTGGACTCTCGGTGCTTCCACAAATCAACTGGTCTGCTGCAGTCCAGTGAGAGAAGATGCAATATGATGCTCACCTTTGAGTCATCTTGACCCTAGAGAAAAACCAAACTTCTGCTTCCTTGGAATCCAACACTGGGGAACGTGATAATGCTAATGGTCCTGGGAGTCTTGGTCACTTTCTAAAAAAAAAAATCTCCCTTGGAGCAAAATCATCTGTACATGATGTAATCCAATAAGCATTTATTAAGATTTTACCTTTCTTTTTATCTCCAGCCATTGCCATAGTAATTAATCTTTTAATAAATGCTTGTTGAGTGATTAAATGATCAAAACACTGCACTGAGGGATGAGGATGCAAAGATGAAAAGCAGTTTTTACCCTCAGAGTACTTACATTCTATGAAGAACACAACTTGTAAGCAGGGGGAATGTACATGATAATTTGAGAGGATGGGGAAGAACACCAAGAACCAAAAGTCTTCCTGCCAAGTATATGTGCTGAACCTTGAAGGAAGTGAGGGTCCCAAGAATCAGAGAAGACCTGGATTCGAATCCCATCTCAGACAGTTAATGACTGTGGGATCTAAGTCACAACTTACCTAGACTTCAGCTTCCTCATCTGTGAAATGGAAGGGTTGGATTTGATGTCTTCCAATTTACCTTCCAGCTTGATATCTAGGATCCTACAGAATAAGTCAGTTGGATTAGACTTCAGAGTGGAAGAAAGCAAGGAAAACACTATCAGCCTAGAGAAGTAGGTAGGTTGGAACCAGACTATGGAAGACTGTAAATTGAGGTCTTCTCTTACACAGAAAAATAGTACAGTGTGATTTGAGAAGGTCAGGCTCCCTGCTCAAAAGCATCTTCTCAGTCTCCAGCACAGTATCTGAAATTCTATGAGAAATTTATTAATTTCTTTTGTTCTTGAAGAGTCTTCTTTGAAAATGGAAATACTCCCTAGAAAGAATATCATGGAATTAAGAAATGATTAATCATCATTATTAATTATTAAGGAATTATTTATTATTAAGAATATGGGTCATTATTAGCTTATACTTTAATGAGGTTTATTTGAGAGCAAAAGGAAGAGGAGAATTGTATGGACTGGGGAAACCTTGAGCTACCAGAAGTGAACAGGATCATAAAGGAAGACAAGAAAACATCATAGGTTAACTTCTTAAGTTTCTTAAGTTGCTTTTGAAGAAGCAAGCAGAAAAAAATATATATAAATATACATGTGTGTGTGCATGCATACATGTATATGTATATATACATGTACACAAAAATATACAATACACAGTACTTAATTAGTGATGGCTGAGAAAATGCAAATCCTTGCTGTTTTCAAAGTCCAATGCAGTCTTTCTTCCATTTTATATCTCAAGTCAGCACCCTGGCTAAGAATGAGGAAAAAGTATAGAACCATGGCTTGATTCCCCCTATTACTCAGAATATCAATGAATTATCTGAATTATATTATTTCTCCATTGTGAAATGCAGGGGATTTAAGGAGGAGGAAAAGTAGGTCTAACTGCTAGTAGACAGAGACTGGCCATCCCTAGAGAGTATTACAAAAGCTGTACCTTCTTTCAAAAGACAGTCCAGACCAACTGAACTTCTAGAGTTTAGGAAGGGCCTGGCTATATTTCTGGAATCCCTGGAAGACTCACCTGAAGTGAGGATGTTATGGTATGTTTCTACTCGGATGATAACCTTGAGGAAGTTGAGCAAAGGAACTGAGCTATCTGAGCAGGTTTCCCCTGCCTCAGAATATGTTCTGTGCTTTGGTTATTTTTGATACCTTCCTTTGGATTGGGAGTTTGTCTTTTGGTATTTATCCATCCATCCATCCATTTTTTGAGAATTTATAAATATTAGAAGACCAAAAAATTTGATTGTTTAAATTATATAATCTTAGTTTTCATACAATATGGTGTGTTTCATAATACATTATAATACACTATCCATTCATCCATCCAATAAACATTTATTAAGCACTATGTGCCAGGAGCTGTACTAAGCACTGGGAATATAAAAAACTTTCTTTCTCTTAAGAAAACTTATATTATAGTGGGGTGAGGGGAAGGAGTATTAAAGGTGTCTATGATCGGGCCTTCCTGAGAAAGCCTGGTCCTGTAACTATAATAAAAGCACCTCTCTGAGCCTGTCACATTAACCTGAAGGTGGTATGAAAACTCTAGACATAATAATGCCCTAAAATTTATCTAGACAAAATCAGATTAAAATCAAGAACTGAATCATGCTTGAACTGCTGAAAGTAGATACACAAAAACTCCATCTGAGGAGTGTGCAAGAGGAAAGAAAAAGTCCAGACCCTTCACTTGATAGTGGTTCTGTGTATATTATAGAATGGTTGTTCACAATAAGTATATGAGCCTTTTGGCTTTTTAAACACCAGTTCCTCCCCATCCAGCTGCTTCTCTGAGCCAGTGTCATCCCAAATGGAGGATTCTAGGATCATAGCTTTGGAGCTGGGGCGGGGAGGATTCCTCAGAGACATCTAATCCAATCTCCATATTTATGAGGTCACTCAGTCACACTTTTCTTATTTTACAGATGAAGAAACTGAGGCATAAGTTAAGTGATTTGTCCAGAGTATCATAGGTAGCAAATGGAAGAAAAGGGATTTGACCCAGGTCCAATACCTATGGATCATCTTTTCTCCTAGTTATCATCCTGAATCATTTTGCTGTAAAGATGGGATCTAGGTAGATTGTGAAGGAGTGAGGAGGTTGACAGTAGAATAAATACACCTAAATTAACATGTATAATTTTGACAATTTTTTCCCCTCTAATAAATGAGGAAAGAAGGAAGGCTTATCATTTTGACAGGCTTGATGGATGAGCAGCCTGTGAATCCAGCGGCAGCTGTCAGAGTTGATCTTGTTGGCCCTACTTCACTTTTCACCTCACATGGAGAATTTCCTCCTTCACAAAATTGAACGTATTTATTCTCATGGGTGCAAACTATCAAATGGAAATATAAGATTGAAAGAGGAGGATGATTCTGGAGAACGATTTGAAACTATGCTCAAAAAGTTATCAAACTGTGCATACCCTTTGATCCAGCAGGGTTACTACTAGGCTTATATCCCAAAGAGATTTCAAAGAAGAGAAAAGGACCACATGTGCAAAAATGTTTGTGGCAGTCCTGTTTGTAGTGGCCAGAAACTGGAAACTAAGTGGATGCCCATCAATCGGAGAATGGCTGAATAAATTGTGGTATATGAATATTATGGAATATTATTGTTCGGTAAGAAATGACCAGCAGTAGGATTTCAGAAAGGCCTGAAGTGACTTACATGAACTGATGCTGAGTGAAATGAGCAGGACCAGGAGATCATTATATACTTCAACAACAATACTATATGATGATCAATTCTGATGGACATGGCTCTCTTCAACAATGAGAGGATCCAAATCAGTTTCAATAGAGCAGTAATGACTTGAACCGGCTACACCCAGTGAAAGAACTCTGGGAGATGACTATGAACCACTACATAGAATTCCCAATCCCTCTATTTTTGTCCGCCTGCATTTTTGATTTCCTTCACAGGCTAATAGTTCACTATTTCAAAGTCTGATTATTTTTGTACAGCAAAGTAACTGTTTGGACATGTGTGTGTGTATATATATATATATATATATATATATATATATAGTATTTAACATATACCTTAACATATTTAACATGTATTGGTCAACCTGCCACCTGGGGGAGGGGATGGGGGGAAGGAGAGGAAAAGTTGGAACAAAAGGTTTTGCAATTGTCAATGCTGAAAAAACACCCATGCATATATCTTGTAAATAAAAAGCTATATAATTAAAAAAAAATTTTAAAAAGAAAAAAGAGGCTGGTGAAAAGCATGGAGCTAGCCAGGACCTGGTTCTTCCCCATTCTTTATCAACATAACTCAACATTTTGTACTTTAGATGTCATGAACATTTGATTGATATGGATACTTTTCCCATGGATACAACATATATCCCATCTATACCTTTGAATCCTGTAGACTCTTGTCCAGTTCTTTCCATTCCTCCTCTTCAAGGAGAACATCCAATATGCTAAGGACCTTCCTCTAGATATTTCATGGGTACCAGTGCACAGGCTGGCTGGCTGTCATGCCCCCTCACTCATCCTTTTCTGGTCCTATAATTTCTCTGATGGCATCCTTTACCTTGTCAAGTGACCATCAAATAGGCATACTGCTATTGGAACTGAATCTTATCAACGAATGATGGAACTTGAAATTCATGGCTGAAGGTGGAGCTAGCCTTAAGTGTAGGAAAAGTAGACAAAGTAAATAGTCACCTACATAGGAAAGACTCCTCTTAAATACCTCTCTTCTCACTGCCAACTTGCTGATGTCTGACATTCTGCTATTAGCCACTCTTTTGGCTTGAGATATTAAATACAAATCTCCCCCAAAGAGGTTCACATTCATAAAGCTTTGATTGGTTCGTTGTATAGAATGTGTATCAATTTCTCAGGTAATTTCCTGGAAGTGGGTTTTGATGAGGATGAAGGACATGGATCCTACAGCATGTGAAAGAAAGAAGGTGAAGGGGACATCAAGAGGGGAGGAACAAAAGAATAGGTATAGAGAGGAGTAAGAGTCACTCTTCAGAGGCTTTACAAGTAAGTAGTCATTTACTATTTCATGAATCCCCAAGTGTTGGTTACTTTCCTGATGAGGGCAGCTAGGTAGCACTGTGACTAGTGTGTTGGGAGCTGGAGTTTAGGATATCCAAGTTCAAATCCTGCCTTCAGCAGTTCCTGGCTGTGTGATGATATTGGGCCCTGAGCCTTAATTTCCTCATCTTTAGAATAAAGTTAATAATAGCACTTATTATGTCCTACCTTTTGGTGACGATCAAATAAGATAACAAATGCAAAACATTTTTCAAAATTTAAAGTGCTATTATATGTTAGCTGTTACACAATAGCTCTTTCATCCTTTCCAGCTCATTATGAGATCAGAAATTTAGAGAACCAAAGGAATTTTTTCCCTGAGAGTTAGACCCTTCTGTTGAAACATGTGCACAGTGTTGGGTCTGACCAGCACAAAATGACTACTTAGGGTCAAATATTGTGAAGAAGGTAGAAGAATCTGGCAACTTTGAATTTATAAGAAAAATAGTTTATAATAATAACTAATAATAACCTTTATAAAGTACTTTAAGTTCTCTCTATATTACCTGTTATCACCTTCATTTTACAATGTTGTTTATTATTATTCTCATGGTACAGATAAAAAAACTGAGACTGAAACAGGTTCAGTGATTTGCCTAGAGTCACGTAGCTAGTTAGTGTTGGAAGCAGAATTTAAAGTCTTGGCTTCCAGTACTTTATCCAAAGCACCACCTAGCTGTCTCTGTTGAAAAGATTTATGTTGCTGGCTTCTATGGAAATCATCTCAATAATCCTTCTCTGCCTTTGTTCACCACCAGCCTACCTTTGAATGCCTTCCTTCCTCCCGAATGGGTCTTTCAAATTACACATATTCTTTGGAAATCAGCTCAAATGCCATTTCCTCCATGAGTTCCTATAGGGTTGTTTAAGGAAGGCAATTTGCAAACCTTAAGTCACTAAGTAAATGTGAATTATTTTTTTTTTTACAAACTTCATATGACACTTTGTAGCTTATAAAGGTGCTTATCACTTTCTATTCCACATTGTAATTATTTATGTATGTGCCATCTTTTCCCAATTAGATTACTAGTTCCAGGAAGTTTACATGTGATTGAATTGTTTTTCAATCATTTTTGACTCTTCATAACCCCATTTGGGGTTTTCTTGGCAGAGATTCTGGAGTGGTTGCAATTTCCTTCTCCGATTCATTTTACAGATGAGGAAAGTGAAGTAAATTGGGTTTAGGGACTTGCCCAGGGTCTCATAGCTAGGAAGCGTCTGAGGCTGGATTTGAATTCAGGAAGATGAGTCTTCTTGATGTCAAGTCTGTACTCTATCCATTGGAATTACACTATATAACAGTGACTCTGCTGGTGGAGTCTAGTCTTGATCTTAATTTACAACTGCCTAGCTTCTTGTTAAAAGCTCTAAATCACTGATGACAAGTACATGAGTTTAATTTCTCCTTAGTTTTGTCCCAATCTCCAGCCACAGCCTGAATATCCAGATCACATACTGGCTGGCTCCCAAGGGGCTATGTGCAGTGGTTCTCAAACTTGTGTTTTCAGTATCTTTATCCTATTAAAAATTATTGAGGATCTCTCCAAAGCGTTTTTGTTTATCTGGATTATATTTATAGACATTTACCATATTGGAAATAAAAATTATTTTGAATTTGTAGACCCTCTAAAAGGGTTTCAGAGATCCCCAGGATTCTCTAGACCATACTTTGAGAACCACTGTAGTATAGTGTTAATAGTCCTGGACTTGGGGCCATTAACCCTACCTATGAATTCTGGTTACATCACTTGTGTGATCTGGGAACGCCTTTCCTCTTTTGTAAAATGGGAACAATAATATTTACACTACTTACCTTACAGAGGACCAGATAAGACATGTATGAAAAGCATTTTGTAGACTATAAAGTACAATATAAATGCTTGCTGTTATTATTAATGTTTGGGTCTTGTGAGTCAAGTCAAACATTTTTAAAGCATCTCTTGTCTATTAGGTACTATACTAAGCACTAAGCAAAGAAAGGCAAAAACAGATCCTTCCCTTAAGGGGCTCAAAATCTAATGGAGAAGACTGGATATAAATAGTTTTATACAAACAAAATATATGCAAGATAAACTGAACATAACTTCAGGCATGTAACAGATGTGTCTTATGATCATAGCTGGAGTCTATGTAGATTTAGAGCTGGTAGGGCCCTTGAAAGTGATCCTGTATATACAAATCAAGATATTAAGGACTTTGGATTGGAAAAATTTCAGAAGTAAAGGGATTTGTCCAAAATAATACAGGAAGCTAGGATTTGGACCATCTTTTGGTTTCCCATCAACATCATTCTGTTTAAACTTTGAAAACATTTGTTGAGTTCAGTTGGTATAAGAGAAAGAACACTGATTGGAAGTCAGAACACCAGGGTTATATTCTGGTTCAGTATCTCTATCTTGTTTGATGACTTTGAATGAATCACACCACTTTTCTAAGTCCTCATTTCTTTGTTAAATAAAGGAATTAGACTAGTGGTCTTGAAGGTCCCTGCCAGTTCTAAGATGCTATAGAGTGGTTGCCAGGCTAGACTGGATTAGAAGATCAGTAAGAATTTTCTCCCCAGTATTCTTAAATAGTACCAAATCTACTTCTTCCTCCCTTTAGGATTGGTTTCCTTGGAGAGTTTTGCAGAATTTTTTTCAAGCAAGCTACTACCTTTTGCACAGGATTTCAAAGTTTTAGTAATGAGGGGCTGCTTTGGAAAAGGAAATGAACTATTGGAAGAGAAATGCTAGCAAGGCAAGACTGCAGTCTTTCAAGGCAAGACTAGAGCTTCAGATAACTCACCTCTACCCACACACAAATTAAAAAAAGAAAATAAAACACATGGAGATATTGCATGAACTTCCCATTGTCTCTGGTCTGTTCAATGAAATGACTCTAAATACGTTTCACTCTTAAATGGGAATGACAGAAGCAGAATAGTGCTAGGGAGAGATCATTTGGCTGGGAGTCTGGAAGCCTGAGTTTAAGTTCTATTCTGCTTTTCCCCCCCTGTAAGGCTTTAGACAAGTATCGTTTCTTCTCTGGGCCACAGCTGCCTCATTTGTGAAATGAGCTGGGTGAGGTAGGTGATTGCTAAGATTTCTTCTAGCTCTGACAATCTTTTATTCTGTCATTTGGTCAATGAAAGAGGATTGGATTCCATCTGGCAGGCAACTAACACTGTATAACAGTGCCTCTGCTGGTGAAATCTAGTCTTGATTTAATTGACAATTGTCTAGCTTCTTGTTTAGAGCTCTAAGTTGCTGATGACAAGTACATGAGTTTAATTTCTCCTTAGTTTTGTCCCAAACTTCAGCCACAACCTCAATATCCAGAACACATAATAATTCCTAATCCTTCCTGCTTCCTTACAAATTCAAGTCCTTAGTCAAGAGGACAAAGTCACAACATGGACACTCCCTGGAGATCCATTCTGCCATCCCCACTCCCTTCTCCATTAAAATCACTGTGATTTTTAAAAAATCTTTTCCCACAATTGACTGAAGGAAATGATAGAACCTAAGATAGCTTTCCAAGGTCCCAATTCACTTGCTGGACAATACCCTGTCTATGGGAAGTTGCTTTTTTTAAAGCAATCTGTGAATCCTTTATTAATGTGCAAGTTCATTCTTAAATTTTCTTGTTAAGTTTGGCTTTTTGTTTATTGGGCTATTTTTTAAAAAGAGGGTTCTACTCAGAACTAAAATTAAAGTTCATGAAAGACCTACCTAAAGGTGACTGACTCATTCAGTTGACACTTTATTTGACTAATCTCTAATATTTACTATCTTATTCCTCCTCTGTTAAAAGGAGGAGTTGGTGTAGGTGATTTTGTTACTAGACACCTAAGTTTTTCTGGCTAGTTAAGTCAAATAGAATTTTTTATTTTCAAAAACCTTACTAAGCACAAGTCTAACTACCTGGCTCACAATCTGAAAAAGAAAGTAACCTTTGGAAATGAGCTGAGTTCTTGAAACCTTAAATTGGCTTTTTACCTCTGCATTGTTTCATTGCTTTTCTACATGGAGGTTTTATACTCAGAATTGTAGACTTTCTGATTAGACCAAAAAATGTCAGAGCTAGAAGGAACCTTAGAGCACAAAATGGCAGAACATAGAATTCTAGGTAGGAAAGGATCTTATAGATGACCAAGTAAAAGCCTCTAATTTTAAAGAAGAGAAAATTGGAATGAAAGATGAGACAATTTGACCACATAAGAAGCCAGGACTATGACAATTACTTAATGTGTTTTAATTAGAGTTAGGGTTTAAAATATTAATGATCTTATTTTGTGAATATCTTTTTGTGCAGGAGAGATGAGTTCTTCTCAGCTAGTAGGGATGACCCTGATCAAGGCGGTAGGACAAGGCTATTGAGTTCTATTTTCTCTGTTTTTCCATCTGAGATAACTGGGCCCTAAATCTCCTTAGTCTGGACATTGAATCTTTTCAAGACTCACTTGGCTTCCAAGATCCACTTCCTCCAAGAAGCTTTCCCTAATTATACTATTTGCCAGTGATATATTCCTTTTCTGATGTAAAACCCTGAAAGACAGTTTCAATGAGCATATATTGCCATGTTTTCACTTGCTTCCTGTGTGTAATCCCTTAGGGGATTGTAAACTCCCCCAGGACTGGGATGATATATTCTCCTTGTCTTGTCTCTTCCCACCTCCACTACTTAACATAGCTATGGGTGCATAATAGTTATCCTTAAACTGAATTGGAGTGATCTTAAGAAGATCCTGAGAAATAGTAGGTGTTGAAGGTGTCTGAACCTTTTTGAATAATGAAAACATCAGTTGCTCAATGGATTGTTTCGCTTCCAAGACAAATTATCATAAAGACAATCTTCCTCCCACTCTGAGAGGTCATAACTTGTAAGAGTAAGATAAACCATTTATACACTATGTTGTTCTTTACTTTCAGTAGCTTCCTATTATTCACAAAATAAAACTCAAACTCTCTAGCATATCCAATGTCTTCAATAATCAGAAAATCTGTCTTTAAGAAGGATCATATTTATTATCTAGGTCTTTAGAGGATAGAAGTAAGAAAAATGGGTGACCATTAAAGGAAACTAGATACTGAGTGGTGCCCTACCTCTCTCCTCATTTTCCTTTTTCCCAGACATTTACTTAGTAACTGGATGACTATTTGTCTAGGTTCCTGTAGAAGTGATTACTGTAATGAGTGGGATAATGAACTAGGAACCTCTGTGGTCCCTTCAAGTTCTGAGATTCTATGATTTCATTTGAAATGACATTAAGCTCACAGGATTTAGAGCATAAAAGGATCTTAAGAGATCTAGTCTAGCCCTCCCCCCCCCCCCATCATATAGATGAGGAACTTGAATCTCAGACATGAATGACTCAAAATTAGAGCCAATGAATAGAAACGTGATTCTATTCCTGGTCTTGTGACTTCAAATACCTTACATTGGACCATTACATGATTTCTGCCTTGTCATTTTTAGAATTTAGTTCCATTTAGAATTTAAGTTCCATAACTGCAATCTTTCTTTCTGCTGTGGGCATTTCTCATCTTCTGTGTCAGTTTAATCAATGAATGGTAGAGAGCTAGAAAAGTGAATAGCACTGGATACCTGAGAGATACCTGATAGGGACTTGGTACCTTGGACAGCACTTCTCACAAAATTGCTCTTCCCTTTCTGCCCCTGAGGTGCTAAAAAGTCTGTACTGCAGCTGCAAATCAGTTGCAGATCCTAGCGTTTCAATCCCGATGCGAGCTGGGTTTATTACAAAATGCCCACTGTGATCTAGACTTCCTATGAACCCCTAAAACAGCACCACTGCCCTAGAGGCACTTAATTCATAATTGCTTTATCTTGGCATAAAACAGTTTCACATGTAAGTGTGTTTTTATTTTCTCAAATAGAATGTAAGTTCCTAGAAGAGAGAAGTCTTATGTCCATGTCAGATAAATCATTGCAAATCATAGAGTTAGAATTATAGATTATAAGTTGTAGACCTTAAACTTTAATCCTTTCTCACCCTACTCAGAAGTGGAGAGAGTGTTGAACTTGGAATTAGGAAGAGTTGGATTTCAATTCTGCCTTAGACACTTACTAGCTGTGTGACCCTGGACAAGTCACTTAACTCCTTATCTGTACAATGGGAACAATAATAACACTTACCTCACAGGGTTGTTATAAGGACCAAATGAAATAACTTATGTAAAGTGCTTTGGAAGCCTTAAATTTCTATATAAATTCTAGCTATTATTATTATATGCTACAACATCATTTTGCAGACCTTTCTGTGGGGATCAAATAATACACATATATACATATATATATGCATGTAGTATATTTATATGTTGCATATATCAATGTGTGTGAACATGTTTATATATGCATATATTACTTTAGAAATCTTAAAATACTATATAAATGCTAATAACTATTATTGTGCAAATCCATGCAGTTTTTGTAAGTGTCTGGGATAGCATTCAAAGTCAGTATTGTTTCCAAACTCAGTGCTCTTTATATCACAATTGCTTTCTAAAATAAATACATAAACAAATAAACAAACAAGCAAATGAATGAATGAATGAATAATTTTGGGTTGAATTTTTAAAAAACAGTGGTTTGGGAAACAGGGGGTTTAGTTTATATCCCAATTGAGAATTTGTGATCCAGACCTTGGAGACCTTCTAGTATAGACTGCTCATTTTTAATTGATCTCACCAATGTGATTATGCTTTCACCAATGCAAAAGGAAATCTGCACCATCCCTACCATGCATTCACTACCACTACCATTGCACATCTTCCTATGTGTGATTCTTGTCTGTGTTTTCACTTCAACCTTCTGATAAGCCATCCACTTAGAAAATGTCCTCTGGTTCTTTTAATGTTTCATGTCTTCTCTTCTAGATGAAGAATCTAAGCCCAAAAAAGGGAAGATGACAGGATCAAGTAGAGCTGAGATTAGAAACCATGTCTGCTGACTCCATAATTCACACTTTTAATACCTCTTAGGAGTATATTTCTGGCTCTGTCCTTTTCTCAGTGTAGTAGGAGGAAACAAGTAAGACTTATTTCCCAAGATGACTCAATTCATAGACACATGCAGACACTTCCTCCATAGCCTGATTCCAGAGATACTGAAGAGACTGCTTAGTTCCACAAATTTACCTGTTGTCACAGAGCCTGACATTCTAGGCTCAAAATACTCACTTTCTAGATCTAAGCTTCCACCTTAGAAGTCAGCTAGTCTAATCCTTTCACCTTACATATGAGGAAACTGAGGTTTTTGTAGAAAGAAGAGACTTCTCAAGTCACATGATTATAGAGAGAGCAGAAGAATTGGGATTTAAATCTCATTCCATCCTGAAGTCTCCTAGAGATTATTCCAATGTAAATACCTTTTAGGCTGGAAACACACTTTTATATCCTTTTATATCACAGCAAGTCTTTTAGCGTGAGAGTAGGGCAATGGTATTAGAATGCCTCAGATGCCAGGAGAAAAGATACAACTTCTTTAGCCCTATGGATCTTAGTTTTCACTTCTATAATTCAGGAATAATAGCCTCCTTCCTGATCAACTGTTTGAGTGTATCATGAAACGAACAAAAGCTTCTGGTGAAACATTTTTTAGAATTCTTTTTGGGGGCTCATGACCCTCTTAGGCATAGTATCTGATTACTCTCAGTTCTTGACTTTTTTTTTAAATTTAGTTTTCTCTCTTGTGGATCAATGATGGTCAGTCCCAGCTGCACCCATTATAATGGGAGTTTTCTGGAAATAAATGTGCCATCAGAAATTGGAGATTAAAAAAAAGATCCCCCAGCTCTCATCAGCATCCATTCGGAGCCAGGGCAAGGACTGCTGCCCAGGGAGCCCTTAGAAATCCTGCAATTAGTCCAGTTTTCAAATCACACCCATAAGCACTATAGGGAGGTGCTATCAGCAAGGAGCCGTCTTTCTCAATGCCCCCCTTATCCTGCACCAGAATGGTTTGTGAGCTTTAATGTTTCAGTTATTGCCCTCAGTTGCTGTGGTGTTGTGAGCGAGGCAGATCGCTCTGGATCTGCTCCTATAAAATATGGGGATGAGACTGGATGACATTTAAGGTCCTTTCCAAATTCTTATGGTCTGATATAGTAGAAAAGCTACTAGAATGGATACACACACATTAGCTCCCAATCCTAGCTCTGTTCCTCACTCCCTTGTGTGACACTGACTAAGGCACTTCCCACCTTTCAGTTTCCTCACCTGTAGAATGAGGTAGCTAGATTAGCTGCCCTCTAAAATAAAAATGCTAAAACCAGATCTTTAAGGTCTCTCTTGCCTATTCTCAGATCAGGATTACTATGGTCTGAAAAAACTTTCCCCCTTCTCCCACTTGTTAGTCCTTCATTCATCCTCTTCAGCTCCCCATCTGTATAGCACCAAATCCCCTTGTTCAGAGAGGGATGGCTCACCCTTTAAACTGAATACCCCATAAAAGAACTCCAGAGCTCTTGGAACCTGGAAAGAATACTCACTAGGACCCAGGGTGACTAGTGGATCCTGGAAGGGGTTGCCAAGAGCTTTGGTCTGAGCCCCACTTCGATGACATCAAGCTTGGCTAGGTGGGTGGAGTTGGGGGTTCAGAGGGGTGGGGAGTGACCTCACTCCCAGCTATTTGCATATCAGACCCCGCAGACAATTCAGTATAAATAGGGCAGGCAGCACCTCATCGGCACTGTCAGCTGGGAAGGAGCTACCTTGGTTACTGCACGTGTTTGTCGCTACTCTTCCTCCAGCCCCAGCCCCAGAAGCCCAGCCTGACCAGAAGCTCTGATACAGTCCCAGAGGGAAGTCAACTCACCATTTGGCATCATACAGGTAATTCTCAAGCTTTTTCTCTGAATTCAAGGAAGCTTGAGATTGGAGGGTTTTTTATCTCAATGAATAAAAGTAGGAGGATATGGTAGGAGTTGGAGGTTGGAGCTGAAAAGGTTGGATAAGAAATTTTACATCCAAAGCAAGTGGGATGCTTCAGGGAACTACATATCTAGACACAGAAATGCAGGTGTAGACTGATGAAAACCTCACATTCGTGTAGTCTTTTATACTTTTCAAGTGCTTCTCTGCAGGTTATCTCACTTGAGCATAAATCTAGAAATGTATAATGCATAGTTTTACAATATGTATGTAGCATGTGTAAAAATATTTATACAGACTACTTGTGCAATCATGAATGGGCTTCAATAAGGCTCATTTCTCACCTCTATACAAATGCACCAATGTCATATTTTTCAAGATATTGGTCATAAAATCTTAGTGCTTGAATCTTAGATTTTAAAATCCTAACTCTAAAGTTCTGACTTTAAGATTCCTAGGAATACCAAGTCACTGATTTAGAAGGGTGCTTAGAAGCCATGTGGCCCAACTCTCTCACTTTGCTGAAGACAAAACTGAAACCCAGAGATGGGAAATGCCCTTACCCACAATAAGTGATGGAAAAGAGAATTGAAGTCGGGTCTTCTGGCTTTCAATCTAATAGAATTCTGAGATTCCAGTTGTAAAATTTTAACTTTAAATTTCTATGATGAATATATATGATTATAATACTTTTCTATATGCTTATGAATGTAGAGAAGAGTGGGTGAATATTGTAAAAGATTTCAAGGTGACATATAAATAAATGGTGGCATGGTGTGGTAGATATAGAACTGGATTCAAAACAAAGAAGATCTGAGTTCAAATTCTGCTTCTGTCACCAATAGATCTGGGCAAATCACTCAACCACTTAGTACTCTAGGGCACTCTTTAAGTTACAGAGAAGGTGCTGACCTGCATTAACAGAGAGAGCTTCCTCATCTAGAACTCTTTATATCAATGAAAGAACAGGTTCAACCCCTAGCCTTCATATCTATCTCTATCTCTATATATTTATGTTTCTACATATCTCTATATAGACAGCTGTATACAAATAGAGGGAGAGAGGAAGAGGAAAGTGCAGGAGAATGGAACAAAAAAAGAGAGATAAGAGTGAAAGGGGGAGAAAGAAGAAAGGGAACTGGAAAGGAAGTAAAAATTGAGATGGACAGTGACTGAAGGAGGAAGAAAGAAAAAAAGAGGAATAGAGAAAGAAAGAAAAAAGAGACAAGAAAGAAAAAAGGGGGAAAGAAGAGAAGACAAGAAGGAAAAAAAGGAAGAGTGGGAGAGGAGGAAGGCAGAATATAGTGAAGGGAAACAATGACTTGGAGGGAGTGATAAAGGTTTTTTTAATTTTTAGGGAGAAATAAACAGAGACAGAGACAGAGGGAGAAAGAGAAAGAAAGAGATGCAGAGACAGAAACAGACAGAGAGAGGGAGGGAGGGAAGGAGAAAGGGGGAGAGAGAGAGAGAGAGAGAGAGAGAGAGAGAGAGAGAAGGAAGAGGGAAGGGAAAGAAGGAGGGAGGGAGAAAAGGATGGAGGAAAGGAGGGAAGGAGAAAGGGAAGGAGGGAGAGAGGGGGATTAGGGTGGGGCAGACAGACTTTCTCCCCCTGGTACAGGATGTGGATTTATTCCCTCCTGTTCAGAAATCAGTGGGTGTCTGGTCTCCAAAGCACTCATGTTCCTGCTCTGTGCTATTCTCTCCTGATTCCCTACTGGACAGCTCCAGCACCACCATGACCCACCTGTGGCTGCTGCCCTTGCTCCTGTCTCTGGCTCTGTCCAGTTTCTCCATAAATCTTGGCCAGCCAGCTGCAGCAGAAGCAGACAGTGAGGAGAAGGGTCGCCTGGAGGAGATCTTGCAGAGGGCTGAAAACCTCTTTCTCCAATCAAACCTGCAAAAGCTAGAAGAGGAAGGAGAGAACAACTCAGGTAAGGCAATGGGTCACCTGCCCTTTCCAAAACTTGGGTTTTGCCTTTTCAGACTTGGAGGGCATGCAGGGGACAGTGGGGTCCTGGTAAAGTGAGGACTGGGTCAATCGTGTGCTATTGAAAAAATTCATTCTAGATCTTACTGCCCTTCCCCCTCTACACTTGTCCTCTGGTTTGTGGTGATTAAGCTCTCTCTAACATCAAGGGTTGGAAAGTGCTTAACGGGTTTCCACTAAATTATTAATTTCTGCAAATAAACCATAGACTCAGGATACCAGGACTGGAAAGGACTTTATAAGTTATTTTATTGAACCCTTTGCTTTACAGACATAAGCTTGCATCTGTAAAATGAGAGAGTTGGATCCGATGATCTGAAAAAATCCTTCCAATTGTAGTGGGATTTCTGTTCAAATCCTATTTTTGAATCTTACTACCTGTGTGTCCTTAGTCAAGTTATTTACCTCCCAGAAGCCTTAATTTTCTCATGTGTAAAATGAGAAAACTGGATCCATTCAGGTCTAGAGTTAAGACTTTGTGATACTTTGATCCCATTTTCCTATCATCTTATGAATCTTAAAGAAGCAAATCCTATAAAAACTAATGATATTAGAGCAATGCTGTAATTTTCATAGGATTCCTTTCTTTCTTCTTCCCCCACATCTCCCTACATGTGCTGACATTGGTCACATACCTTTGTTGTGGCCCCTTCTGGAGCAATTTATTTCTTCTCTCCTGCTCACTTTTAATTAGAAGCCATGCAATGATGAGGGCTCTATTTTGGCCTGGGCTTTGAGGCTCTGGGTCTGTGAAGCTTGGATTCTATGGGTTGTTGCCTTTCTTCTCAAAGATGGCCATGACATGCAAGCAAATTGGATTTAAGTGAAGGAATGTACCTGCCTCATTTCTCCCTCCAGAATCATCTGGATCCAATGGCCAGATAGAGATCAGGATGACTGGAGGTGGCCCTGGATGTAGTGGGAGACCTTGGTCTTTTTAAGCTGAGATCTTTAACAGGTTTTAGTTTAACCGGGACAACGCCCAATCAGTTATTAAGGTCTTTTATCTAAGCAAAAAAAAAATCAGTCTGGAAGGGGAAGACTGGCCAAAACAGAAAGAATTGCTATTTACACTCACACTGAGCCAATTAGAGCCCAAACAATATTAAAAGCGGGTACCAACAGTTGAGATCTGATGCTGAGGGTATAGGGATAGGGATCTAGTTGCCTGGCTTAGGAAGATTTTATACCAACACCTGCCTGAGCCCAGAGTTCTCTCCAGGCACTTATGTAATGGCTCTTGCTCATTAATAATAATAATAATCATACATTTATATACTGCTTTTAAGGTTTGCCGAACATTTTACTAATGTTATTTGTGCATATATATACACAATTATATATTTATTTACATATATATGTACAAATTTGAATTCAGGTATTCCAAATGCCAAGTCCAGCACAATATCCACTTTTATCACTTAGCTGTCTCTCTGTTCCAAGCCTTCTCTTCTTATTTGGTCCCCATCTTTATGCCGTTTTTAGTAAAGGGAAGGGGAATTGTGCACACACGTGGGTGAGGATACCCGTTTGCATGTGAAGCTATATTTGCATTTATGCATTAGTATGCATCTATGAATATACTGCTTGTCCATGTGCTGAGCTGACAGTATCAGCTAATTTAAGACCCTCATTCCCCCTCAAAAAAGGACTCTGAATTTGCCTTTCTTTGCCTCCCTAGCACTTCGTAAGTTCCTGCCACAGAATGAATACCCATTGACTGACACAGGTTGGTGAAATGGGAGACAGACTGGTAGTATTAATTCTTCCCCCAAAGCCAGCTTTTACTCTTGCTTCTTTTCTCCTATCCTGGGCACTTGGCTACCTGTCTCAAAGCCTTTGCCAAAAACCCAGGAGGGAACAGGCCCTTCAGGTTAATGTTCTCTCCCCTGAGCTATTTGAGGAGTCATTCCCTAGTCAGAGACCTTTTGAAGCTTCTGTCCAGTGGGGGATAGTTTCCAGCTGAATCATTTCTTTTGGGTGATACAGCTGAAATCATTTAACTGCTGAGCATAGCTTAAATCATTTATCAATCCAGCCTTTTTCATGTGGTCAGCAATGTGGGAATAGCTTTATGAAATGATTTCCCCAAAGAATCAGCTTAATTCTCTGTTACCCAAGAAGTCTGCTGACGAAGGGGTCAGAGCGGTTATTTCTGAGTCCCAGGGCTTAGCATAATTAGTAACTGAACCTACTTAATCTCTGAGTATAGTTAGGGAGCACAGTGTGTGTATGAGAGTGTGTGGCTGTCCTTTCACTATGTATGTGTTAGAGTGGGTTCATGTGCTTATACATGAATGTCTAAGTGAATGTGTGTCTAGGACTGAGAATGGTAATATGAATGGGCTTTGATCGAGGAGACATTTGCAGAACAGTAGAAGGAGAGCAGAAATTAAAAGTCCTAGGTTTAACTCTTGGGATCTAGGTTTACCTGTGTGACTTTAGGCAAGCCATTTAACCCCTTCCTCAACCAAAGACATCGGACTAGATGACTTTCAATCCCTCACCGAATCTAAGATCTTCTGAGAGAATATGCTTCTGAGAGAAAGCAGGGTCTGTGTGTACCTGAGTGTATGAGTGTATATGAGCGTAATAGATGGTCAGGGCTGAAAACAGCCCTGTCTCTCCTGGCTAATAAATGTTTAACAACCAGCCTCTGTAAGAAAACTGTACATATGCCGCACTTTTAAATTTAATTTGATTATGAACATTTTCTCCATCACTGACTTAAATCCAGAAATCCAGATTTCTAAGGTATAAATGCTCATACTGAAAAATATGATAATTGGTTCTCACAAGCCAATAGGAGCTGGCTGAAACTCAATCCTGTTCCCCCCCCCCCCCAATCCCAGCCAGCCCTACTTTCATTTGTCCATTCTGCTACCATCATGGGAACCACTCACGGGATCCACATAGAATCAGCTTGAAATTCCCTTTCTAACCTCAAAGGAACTTGTAAAGCAACTGGCTGGTATGTGGCTAGACAGACAAATTCTAGCTTTGTAGCCTCAGTTCTTCCCACCCCCCAAATAGTGATTAGTTTCTTACACTATAGGGCAAATTCATTTCATGGGCAGAGAAAATAATCCCCAACAATGAAACTCTAAAGGTGGAACCTCAGGCACTGTGATGGCATCTGGGGGGAGGCAGTGGAGGCTCCCTATGATTTTATCTCATGGACAATTTTATCTCAGGTGCATGAAAGGCTGGTGTTGAGGGCAACATGGTGATGGGAGCTTTCATTCATTTCTTATTTCCTTCCCCAGATTTGCAGGCCCCCCCACTAGATTGGCTTGTGAAGAGGCAACACCCTGGGAAGAGATTCTCTGAGATCTTTGAGAAGAGGCAGCATCCAGGCAAAAGGGAGGAAGAAGATGAGGGAGAGGAGGAGGAAGCAGGGGATGAAGGGACCACCATAGAGATCCACAGACGCCAGCACCCAGGCAAGCGAGAGGAGGAGACCTGGGAGGAGGATGGCAAGGAACAAAAAAGGCAACATCCGGGCCGGAGGGCCTCCTGGCTCAAGGACAGTGAGGGGGATATCTCCAAACGGCAGCATCCGGGCAGACGGAGCCTGGGCCCTGCTAGCCAAGATCCTATGTTCCCCTGCAGCCCGCGGGGGTCCTCCCACTGTGGCCTCTTACTGGAGCTCCTGGAGGATCTCCGCAGGGGCCCGGGGCCTGAGAAGAGACAGCACCCGGGGAGGAGGTCACTCTGGGGAGCAGACGGGGAAGAGGACTAGAGCCTGGCCAGTCTGAGGGGGAAAGGTTAAGCCTCTGTGGATGGTTTCTGGATGTGCTGTGAATAAGACCTACAGGCTGTTTTTTCTTTCATTTTGTCCTCTCGATCCTCTGCTAGTGACATAGCCAGAATGTCCCTGACCCCTAGGCACCAGTTCCCTAAGCTCTGAGGGCAGGGGATGGAGAATGGGGGTGTGGAAGAAGGTGGATTCTATTCCTTGTTACTGAAAGCCCAGCACCCTCAAGTCCCTTTCTAAGATGCCCTGGGTTATATCAACTCCTCTTCAGCAAATCTTGGGTTAGGGGAGAAAGGTTGTGGATAGGGGACAGGGGGCAGAGGGTCTGACCCATGATTGAAAGGTGATGTGGTCAAGCTTCTGAACATAGTCCATGGGACCAAAGCCTTTCCCTCGGTCCAGTTCAGTCCGGCATGCCCACTGGTTTCCTGGGATCCGTTAGATTCAGGCCAGTTTCCTTCTGGTAAGGGTAAGATTCTCAGGAAGGGTTGATGGCCAAGAGAGTGGACGTGATCTGTCTCCCTCTCCCTTATTCAAGACAGATGCAGTGAAAGAGTCCAAAGCAGGAGCTGGCCCATCTACAGTCAGCCTTCCTCCTTCCCTGCATCTCCCCACAGAATCATCATACTGTCCCTTTGAGTATGAGCAAGACCTGACACAGGGAAGGAGCTACAAACAACAGGCAGTGGGCAAAGCTCAGACAGGGGAATGGGGAGCTCCCAAACTCAAGCACATCATTGCGCAAAGAAAACCCCAGGAGAAAATCAGCAGTCACTAGGGGAATCCCTGAGGATCTTCATTGATTTGGTCATTGTCTTTCCCTTTCTTGAGCTGAAACTTCATAAATCTTCTCTCGCCAAAGATAATTTTCTGTCCCTCTGCTCCCCAATAGAAGGTAGCCTGCAGGTCTTTCCCTGATTATTTTCCCTGTTCTATCCCCATATGGGCATCCCCTGACAGTTTGCTAATACATTCGAAACCCATAAAATCTCTCCTTGATTGAAAAAAACAAAATTAAATGAAAGTGGAAAAGCTACTTTTCTAGTAAAGCTCTCTTGTGGTATAATGATGTTGGCTATGGGTAGGAATGTTTGTATATATGAACATCTTAATATCAAAGTGCAAGTGTGATTTGTACATTTACACCAGTCCCTTTGGAAACCTCATAACACTAATAAAAGTTGCATCTGGATGAGCCTTATAACTTTGTGATTGCACTTCTGCTGAATCTCAGAATCTTAGAGCCTGCAGGGACACTAGGGGTCATTTTAATTGAACACTTCCATTTTGCAGAAGCAAAAATGGAAACTCAGAAAATCTAAACATCAAGAAGGATCTGAGAGGCAATCTAGGCCAAAAAAAAGCCCCAATCACACACATATACCCAAAATCCCTGCTGTGAAAGATCTTCCACTATATCTACTCTGTATTTTATATACAAAGATCCATAAATGTGAGGCAATTTCATAGAATCAGAGAATTTGGGAATTGGAAGGTCACCCAGTCCCATCCATACATGAAAAGAATATTTAATATAATATCCCTGGCAAATGGTCATCCAGCCTCCGGCTGAACACTTCCAAAGAGGATTTAACCCATTTCCCTTTTGGGCATCTCAAACTGTTAGAACATCTTTCCTCATATCCAGATTAAATTCTTTTTAACTTTCACTCGAGGTTCTTGCTTTTGCCCTCAGAGATCAAGCAATGAGAGTCCATTGCTTCCTTCCCAAAATAACCCTTTACATCTGTGACCATGGCTACCATTCCTACCTCTACTCCCACCCTTTGGGCTTTTCTTTTGCAAGTTAAACATGCTCAGTTTCTTCAATTGATCAAGGAAAGAGCATTAACAATATGGGGGACTGAGAAGACTTCCCATGAACTGAGACTCCAAGGAAGATAAGAAAAGGCAATAGTGAATTCCTGAAGGCTTGGGATGTGGAAGGGACCTTAGATGTCAACTAGTTCAACATCTCCTTTCTTTTATAGAAAAGGAAAAGTAACTTTCCCAAGATGACAGGATTAACCAAGGGCCTGAGTAATAGAAACAGTGCTTGAGCTCATATAATCTTTACTTATGTTTACTTAAGAATGCTATACCATTTTTTTTTTCAAATGATTGAGGCAAAACTCAGTTTTAAAAATAAATGTTAAAAATTGTTTTACATATAACTAGAGAAAAATAAAATGTTACATAATGTTAAAAATGTAATTTGGAGGAAATAAAATATTAATAAAAAAACATGTAAAAAATAGCAAATGAGTGAGGCAAATATCACATTATGAATTTTGTCCTTAAATTCACTTTATCTCAAATAAACTTTGAGACAATAGATTTAGAAGCCATTTCCAACACCCTCATTTTACAGATAATACTAGCCAATATTTATATAATTATATACTTATTATATGCCAGACATTGTACTAGGTGCTTTACAATTATTATCTCATTTGACTCTCAATCAAACGAGGGAGGGAGGTGCTCTTGTTCAAACCTGGGCCTGTACCACACTGACACCCAGATATTCACTTGGGCCTTCTTTGACTTTTGCTTTATTTACATTCGATGACTTCTTGAATTTATACTGTACTGACAATGGATTGAATAGTCAATCCACCAGGAAATCAGAAATCTTTACAATAATGGGCAAATCTCTTGCCCCTCTGAATTTCAGTTTGAAGCAGTTATAGGGGATGGGGAGGTGAATTTAGACTGGATTAGTCCTAGAGTCCTTTCCAGTGTTGGGACTAGAGCCAGGAAAAGTTGAGTTCAAATTTAACCTTAGACATTTAGACTGTGCCAGTTTTATTATTAGTCAAATACTAAGGTGGGTAATTCTCAGAAAACAGCTATAGAGAAAAGCGTTTAGAATGAAATATCCTTTGGGGAGAATCAAAATGTATGGATGACTTGTGATAGGTATGGATATCCACATTGATAAAACCACAAATTCACTGAAGTTCTAAATAAAAATAGGAAGGAAATAAGCATTTAGTAAGCACCTACTTTGTGCCAGGCTAAGCATTTAAAAAATATTATATCATTTTATCTTTACAACAATTCTATGGAGTTGCTGTTATCATCCCATTTTACAGTTGAGGAAACAGAGGCAGGCAGAGGGCCAAATGTCTTGCCAAATTCACACAAGTCAATGTTTGAGGATCTTCAGATCTTCCTGATTCCTAGTCCACACCTTAACCTCTATATCACATTGTTTTTTAATTCAATTTAACAAATTTATCAACTGCCTACAATGTTTAAGGAGACAAAGCAAAATAGTGCCTGCCCTCAAAAAAGTTATATTCTTCTGGAAGGAGGAGGGACATGCTCTGAATGTATATACATAATCATAATTCAAGTGTAATGTACTGTCCCTTTAATGTTTATTGCTAGGCTTAGCTTCCTCTGGGTTTTAAGAAAAACTTACTCAGAGACTTTTTCTGGGGATTGAGTCATAGGATTCTGAAATGTCTACTGAGTTTTTAATATGAAAAATTGTAATAAGCTGGAAAGATATGGACATCAAAATGAATGTAATTTTTCCTACTACAGACAGATGAGAATTTTATTATTAGTCATATGCTAAGTGGTGGGTTGTTCTCAGGGAGTATCCATAGTGTGGACCCAGGAATACAGAAAGGAGAGAGATGGACACAGAAAGACAGAGACAGTCAGAAAAAGAGAGAAACAGATACAAAGACAGAGCCACAGAGGCAGAGAAACAGAAACACATACACAGAGACAGAGAAACAAACAAAGAAACAGGCAGAGAAAGACAGAGACAGAGAAAAGGAAAGTTGAAAAAGACAGAATTCATCACTGCAGCAGCAAAGTTTGAATCTTTAAGTGATATCACAGTTGCGGTTGAAGAGTAAATCTAGTTGATTGAAGGAATAGATTGGAAGTAGAGAATCAGGGAAATCTCCTTGTAGAGCAACTCATTTGGGTGACATGTCATGTCCCGTGAGGTATTAGTTAACCACAGCATAAAACAATTCAGTTTAGCAGCTGAATTTTCTATTCAGTATAGAAACTATAGTTATCACAGAACTTTTATGGATAGTTCCCATGACAGAACCAGAACACTGACATTTATAGTTCTAGAGTTGTGAAATAATTCTGACTACAAAGGTTTTCCTTACTCAGATGTCTCCTTGACAAATTTCTGTAAGTGTGTGCCTATTCTCCCACTGGGGATACTAAGTATATTGGTGGAAGAATATAATACCAGATTGTGTATAGATTGTGACATTTATTTTTTATCTACTTTTTAATATAATTTGCAACATTATAGTTTCTTTTGTTATTACTTTTAATATCTAAATGTGTCACTGTGAAGGGATGGCTGGGAAAATAGTAACACATTGATGGGGGCATAAAAGTTAAGAGTTATAAGTAGAAGAAATATATTTCCCCTCAATAGGATTGCACCTAGCACCATGTGAGAGTTTGAATATGACCACATGGTAGTTCTTCCTCTGGGAATCCAGAACTGATAGTGTGAGATGCTAGAGTAAACAAATCAGTCCAGAGAGAAAGTAGATTTCCAAAGAGAGGTAGTAGGTGTTACATCAAATGTAGACCTTCCTTGGATATATTATATAAGATTTGAAGTGACAGAAATAAAGGAAAAATCAAGATAAATTTCTCTAAAGATATTTGAGGAGCAAATGTTTTCTTCTCCTCCTTTGTGTTTGTTGAACAACAGCAGGTGACCAAAAGGAAAATAAAATAATCTTTAAAAAAGATGTTTAAGACTAAGTTGGAGCCATCATGGAAGACTATACAGAAAATGTGGCTCTGAAGATGAAACTTGAGGGAAGAAAGCTTTGAAGATATAAAGGGAAAAGGAGTGTATTTTATATACTGGAGATGACCTTATGAAAATATAGAAATGAGAGAGGGAAAATTGAGTTCAAGAAACAATTAATGGTCCAGTTTGTCTTAAACACTAAGATTATGATGGGGAAATTACGGGAAATAAGATGGGAAAGGTAGTGAAAGCCAACCTGGAGAGAAAAAGTGGTGCTACATATCATTAGAAGTCTTTAAACTGAGCATGACCCCACATGAAGACCAATGTAAATTCGATCCAGAATTTGAGGAGGGGTTGGATTCAGTGGTTCCTGAGGTCCCTTCCAGATCTAAGCTGCTATTATCACAAAGGCAAAACTCTTTCCATTACCTCATGCTCCTTCCCAGGAGGGAGAGACCGTCATGAATTGGTCTAGAAAGGCTTCATGAAGAAGCTGGAACTTAAGCTAAATCTTGAATGAAACACCAGAGCTAGTTAGATAGAGAACATTTCTGAAATGGGTACCAATCAGAATACTGAGAAGTCAGCCTTTCCACTCTGCTGTAAAACATCTCTGTGTCATTATGTCTCCTGATGTGTTTTTTAATTAATTCTTTCTACAAACTCTATTTTGATTAATTAATCCAATTAAAGCACTTTAACTACAGAGTGTTGATTCCTATTTCCTCGAATGCATATGGGCTTTCTTTCTCACCTATAGGACAGGACCAGTTAGACAGGTCCAGATTAGCCCACTGCAGGTTTATTACCTTGGAGAACAACAATTAACTCCCCTGCTAAATATCACTGAAAGTTACAAGTTACCAAGGTGACCTGTGATCCATGCCAGGATTTAAATGGTGGCTGTCTTTGGGGATAATCTTTCATGAATAATTGCTACATTCTGCTCCATATAATTATTGGCACTCTGATTAGCCCAGCATTAATTATGGATAGTGACTTTCTAATTACCAGCTGTGGAGAAAATCTTCCCAGCTCTGATACAGGTACACCATGTACACGCAGAATCTTTTGACACATTGGTATGGCTGTGGTGGATTTTGCAACTGGAAGGGAACACACCTGGGTGAGCCTAGAGGGTATATGGGTTTGTGGGTATTCCTGATAGGATTGGGGGGCCAAGGACAAAATATAATACATGCTCTCTCCTTCTCCACATTCCCATCCTATTTATCTGGATTCAGATGAACCTCAGGGGCTCACATTTCTAGAAGGTTTAATATCTAGAAAATTCACTTTACCAGTGTTAGAAGATAGCTTAGAGACGATTTAAGTACAAAAATTATTTTGGAAATGGGAAGAGTACGACTAAGATAGTAAGTAGACTTAATCAGGCCTTCTGACTTCAAATCCATTGTTATTTCTATTCTATCCATTCATTCTCATCATTATCAACAATAAACATTGATTAACCTCCTTCTTTGTTTTTTAAACTTTGTATTCACAGATGATTGTGCACTCAATGCAGCCTCTGAGATCAAGATGCTATGGAGTTGGATTGATTCTCTATTGCTTGTGCTAATCTTGGCCTGACAATTAACATCAGGAAAAGAGAGATTCTCTATCAGTCAGCATGGCACCATCCATATGAAGAACCACTAGTTACATCAAACGGAGAAAATTTGAATGCTGTGGATAGGTTCACTTACCTCGGCAGTATGCTTTCCAAGGATGATGAGGTTGACATATGCAAGAGCTAGCCCTGTTTGGGAGGGTCTGCAAAAATGTATGAGAGAGAAGAGAGATTGGGCTGCTTACCAAGCTAAAGGTTTACAGAGCTCCTATGCTAAGCTCTTTGTCGTATGCCAGTGAAATCTGGACAGTGTTTAAGCAATGTGACAGAAACCTGAAACACTTTCATCTGAATTGTTTTAGGGAGATGCTGAAGACCACTTGGCAAGATAAAATACCAATCATGGAGATCCTCTCTAGAGCTGAACTGCCAATCCTTTAAACCCTACTGCAGAGAGCACAACCCTGAAGGTCTGGCCATGTTATTCAAATGTCAAATATACATTTGCCCAGAAGATTATTTTATGGAAGAACTCACACATAAGGCACTCATATGATGGTCAGAAGAAGTCACACTAAAACATTCTTAAAATCTCTCTGAAGACCTTTGGTATTGATCGTGAGATACTGGCACAGGACCACCCAATGTAGCATGCAATCAAGAAGACGCTGTGCCCTATGAGCAAAGCAGAATTACAATAACTCAACAGAATGTGAAATGCACAAATTTAGAAACATTTTCCTTCTAAATAATCATACAGGCTATTTGTGCCTGATCTATGGTAGAGCCTGAGCCCATATTGGTATGACCAGCCAGATCTGGACACACTATACAGTGATCCTGACATTTTGATATCATTTTGGTCCTTTTTGAGTATGAGGTACAAACAACAATGATAACAATGATGTACCAAGCAATATACAAAATGACTGGAGATACAAAGAAATACAAAAACATGGTCCCTGCCCTCAAGGAACTCACATTCTAATGAAGGAGGCAACATTATGTACAAACAAGATAGAGATGGCATAAACATAAGGTAATATCAGAGGGAAGGCACTATAATTGGGGAGGATAGGGAAAGATCTCTTGGGGAAAATGGTATTTGAGCAAGCCTTGACAAACCAAGGAAGCCCAGAAGTAAAAGTTAAAAAAGGAGAATATTTCAATCATGCAAACAAATAGTACAAAAGTACAGAGTTGGGATATAGTGTCATGTGTAAGAACAGTTATTAAACCAATGTTCCTGAATCCTAGAGTTCTCAGGAAGGCGTGAAGTTTAGTTTGGAAAAGTAGAGTTGAGCTTATAAAAGGTTTTAAAAGCCAAACAGAAGAATTTGTATTTAAGTGCAGAAGTAATGACAAGGCACTGGAGTTTGTTGAGCAGCAGGTTGACATGGTTACACCACATCATATTGACAGTGAAGTGGGATATTTGAGATTTGAGGCAGCAGACCCATCACCCAGACTATTGGCAATAGTCAAAAGCAAGAGGTAGTGCCTTACATCAGGGTGATGATTGTGTCACAGTAGAGAAAGGAACATATCTAAAAAGTATTGAAAAGATAGAAATGGCAGAATGTAACAATAGTTTGGATAGGTGGGGTGAGAGAATGAGAAACTGAGGATAACATCTAGATTTTGATTCCAGGTGATTAAGAAGATGGAGTTTAGGACTAGATAAATAAATCTGAGAATCATCTACATGATAATTGAGTCAATGGGAGCTTATGAGATCACCAAATGAGATAGTATAGAAGGAAAAGAGAAGAAGTGTGAGGATATTTGGGGGATACCCATTGTTAGTGGGTATCATCTGAATGAAAAATCTAGCAAAAGAGATTGAAAAAGAGAGAACATGCTGGTCAGAGGACAACTGGAAGAGTTGAGAAAAATTTGAGAGGAGGAATGGTTTGGCAACAATGAAGAAACAGGATTGGAAAAGGGAGAGATTAGAAGAATGGGGACAAATTAAGAAGCTATTTCAATAGTCCATGTGGAAGATGAAGATGTGAAACAGGATATAGATTGCATAAATTGAGAGAGAATGAGGTTGATGTCAGAAAGGGTCAAATGGACAAAACTTGAAAGCTTCCTGGATAAAGAGACTGAGGGAGAAGAGGATAACTCTGGGGTTGTAAAACTAGGTTACAACAAATATGGCAGTGCCCTTACTGAAATATAAAAGTTTAGAGGGAAGGAAAGGATTTGGGGAAACTTAATGAATTTTCTTTCAGATATACTGAATTTTGAAACACCCACAAGACATCTAGGAGATGTTTGGAAGACAAACGGTAACTCCAAACTGGTCCAAAAGAGAATACAAAAGAAAAATTTAGGGGTGAGTTTTATGAGAAAACAAAACCCAACAATTTGTTATGGACTAGAGACATACCTAAAAAGTAAAAAAACATAAAAGTGAGAGACTAGAACAAAATGTCTATGCATCAGATGAAAGCAATAAAACAAGAGTTGCAATTAAGATATCAGTTGCAATTAAGATAAAAAAAAAATTCAAAATATCGAAAAAGAGAAGGGAAACTATATTATGTTTAAAGGAGCCATTGACCATCAACCAAATTAACATTAAATAAATACATAAACTTAGTAATACCAGACCTCAATCTATATTTTAAGGCAGTAATAATCAAACTCTCTGGTACTAAGAAATAGAAAGATGGATCAGCAATATTTACATTTGTCAAATGCAAAATCACTTTAATTATTTACTATTGTTTATAGTATGTCTACTTTATTTTACTGATCCATCTTTAATAGGACAGAAAAGGAAAATTACAAGTGTTGGAGGGGATGTGGAAAATAATATATTGTTGGTAAAACTGTGAACTGATTCAAACATTTTTAAAGAGCAATCTGGAATTACCCAAAGAGTTATAAAACTGTATACCCTTCGATTCAACAATATCACTATTAGCTCTATTTCCCATACGATCAGGTTAAAAGAACCTATATGTACTAAAATCTTTATAGCAGCTCTCTTTGTGGTGGTAAAGAACTGGAAATTAATGGGATGCCCATTAATTAGGAAATACCTAAGCAACTTTTGGTATATGATAGTGGTGGAGTACTACTGTAATACTGTCATGCTATTATAAGAAATGATGAGCAGGTTGATTTTAGAAAACATGGAAATACTTCCATGAAATAATGAAGAGTAAAAGAAGCAGAACTAAGCAGATGTTGTTTACAGTAACAGCAATATTTTTAAAAGAATAACTGTGAACAAGTTATTCTGAGTATTATATGTATATATATATATATATATATATATATATATGAATATATACACACAATATATGTATGTGTGTCTTTGTGTTAAATAGTGACCTCTAGTGTGGGATGGAGAGGGAGGGATACAGTTCAGAACTTAAAATGTAACAAAAAATTTAAAATATAAAAATAAATGCACACCAAAGACCTACCATGTACATTCATAAAGGAAAATTCATTGAATTTCAAAAAGACAGATATGATAAAAATTGTAGGAGACTTTAATGTTTCTCTTTCAGAGCTGGACAAATTTAGCAGAAAGATGAACTAAAAGGAAAATGTAGTTATTGGAGAACTTAAAAGGCTTATGACAACTTTTGATGGACAAATTAAAGAAAATATATACAGCTTAGGACAAAATGATACCTTTATAAAAATAGAACATGAAGAAAAAAACAAAACAAAATAAAACCAGATCATATGATAGGGAAGAGAGAAAATATAATAATTTGATGTTAAAAAATCTAGAAATACCAAATATATCTTTAACAAACCATAACAAAACAATACAGAAAATATATGTAGCTACAATGTGTCTGTCATTGCCTCTTCACTATATCTTAAATTCAGTGTCCATAAACTTAGTGTCTTGGAACTCTTGACACTATCACTATTCTTAGTCATTTCTATCTCATAGATACCCTGTCCTTGCCTCTCCATGACTGCCATCTTTGAGGCTGAGTAGGGGGATGCATGCATAGACTTCATGCCTCCTGGAACCAAATGAATCTTCATTACCCTATCATACATTAGAAACCAAATACTGTCCTCAGGACCCTGGTCTCTGGTTTTTGCTCAGCTCTCTTTGGATCTCTCTCACTGGAGCCAGGCATGTCTTCTTATACTGATTACAGATACACACACACACACACACACACAAGAATGGTCTTAGGTAGTCAAATCTCTGTAGTGTTGAGATTCACTTCAAGATGTACAAACATAATCACTTATCTAGGAAGCAGAGTCTTTAGTACATGATGTAGGTAATGTCTATGGCTAAGACAAAACCTAACTGGAACTTTAGGCTCTCATTGATCTCTTTTACATCAGAGAGTTCTCACAAAATTCACTGTGGACCATAGGGCTGGTGAAAGATGAGTCGCTCTGGTGCTTATGGAGACTTTTCTCTTTTTCATTCTACTTTTGGGCTACATCAAGAGCGTCATTCAGTTGGTCGGCTGGATCCTCATCAGACTTGGCTGCTACTACCCTAAAATGGATGGGCTTCTCAGCCTTTGGGCATGGCTGCTACTGGAGTGGATGGGCTAAGACATTCTTTTGTGGGTCAGCTGCTACCTGGTTGGGTTGGCTCAGCCACTGCCCTCTTCTCAGAGCAGCATGTCTGATGGATGAGTTGATCTTTGGGACTCTCTGGGCTTTTCATTTTACTAACTTCATTAAATGTGTAGGTTGACTGAGATTGTACTTTCTTCAAGTAGAGTGTGTTATAATGCTAATTTTCACCCAGAGTACTACTGTGTTCTGATTTCAGACAGGACAATGACTCAGCCTAGGTATGGAAAATGTCTATCAGCTTTCAGGTCACCATGACTTGAAGGAACTTTTGTGATTATCTAGTCTAGCAGTTTAATTTAATAGATGATGGAAGAACAACTCAGAAAAGGGAAATAATTGCCCAAGATCACACAGCTGGTTATTGGGAACACTACAACTTGAAAAATGGTTTCTTCCATGACTGTGTTCTAGCCACCCTGTCATGCTGATTTCCTTTGTTGGTGCAAATGTTTTATTATTTTTTATCTTGAAGTCTTCTCTGTAGGGGATGAAGGGTATGGTTTGCTTATAATACATTCAAGCCTATTCCCATCGCCTCCCAGAGGTCCATGTGACATAACATTGTTGCCCTATCTCTGGTTTCTAGTATCAAACATAATTATTAGTGTCCACTCAGTAGTTTTCTAGTGTTGAGAAAACCCTTAATTATTTCCTTCCATGGCAAATCTTAGTATGGGAGAGGGAGGAGTGAAGAAGAAAAAAGAAATAAGATTGGAGAGATGTTTCTGACTCCTTTGTTCAAGCAGAAAGAATAACTCAGGGAACATCACACTTCTGGGGCTGTGGAATTAAAAGGACCAAGGCTACCTTTCACTTTCTGAGTAAAAACAGTTTCCTTCTCACAGTGTCAAGGACTGGTCACAGAATCTCAGAATTGGAAGGAAATAAAGTGTCTAGTTAGTCATTTATTTGTCAATCCTCCCTTCTAAAACACACCCAGCAAGTGGTTATCTAGAAGACTCTGCTGAAAGACTTCAAGTGAGAGACAAACCAACACCTCCTGAGGCAACCCAGATGCTTATAAATAGTCCTAATCATCAGAAAATTATTCTTGACTTCAAAGCTAAATTTCTTTCTTTGTAACTTCACTAGTCTCTCCTGGTTTTATCTCCAGGGACCAAACCCAATAAATCGGATTTCTTTTCCATTCTTAATCACCACCCCTGCCTCACTCCTGCCTTAGCCTCCTCTTCTTTGATTTTAATACCATTCAGCATCCACCAGTGACTACTGTAATAATCTCAAGTGTGAGGTGATGAGAGCCTGCAGCAGGATAGAAACAGTGTCAGAGAAGAAAAGGGGACATATTTGAGAGATATTGCAAAGGTAATATAAGCAGGCCTCGGCAACAGATTGGATATGATGGTTGAGAGATAGATAGAAGCCCATAATGACTCCTGGGTTGTGAGCCTTACAGACTGGGAAATTGGTGTTGCCATTGCTAGTAATAGAAAAGGTAGGAGGGGTGGAAGATTTAGAGGGAAAAATAACAAGTTCTGTTTTGGATATATTGAATTTAATGTGTCTACTGGACATCTAGTTTGAAATATCTGAGATTGGAGAAAAGTATTGAGGCAGGAAAGGTATATTTGAGAATTATTGGTATAGAGATGGTAATTAAACCCCTGGGAGCTAATGAAATCACCAAGTGAAGGAGAAAAGAAAATGATCCTGGACAGCGCTCTGTGGTGCTCTGTGGGTACCAAGAGAGGACATAATCTGGAGGAGGATCCAACAAAGTAGAGAGAGAAAGGGCAGTCATAGAGATAGGAGGAGAACCAGGAGAAATGGTTTCCTGAAAACCTAAAAAAACAAGAAACCAATCAACAGTGTCAAAGACTGCAGAGAGGTCAAGGAAAATGAAGGCTGAGAAACAGTCACTGGTAACTTTGGAAAGAGCAGTTTTGGTGGAGTAATAAGATTGGAAGTTGGATTGTGAGGGATTAAGAAGAGAGTAAGAGAAGAGAAAGTGCAGCCATTTGTTTAAAAAAAAAAAGCCTTTTTGAAGAACTCAGCCACAGAAGGCAGAAGAGAAATAGAGTGATAGAAAGGATGGAAGGATCAAATGAGTGTTTTCTTTTAGGATAGGGAAGACATGGGCATGTTGTGGGCAGTAAGAAATGAGCCAGTAGAGAGGCAGACATTGAAAATAAGTGAAAGGGGCAGCTAGGTGGCACAGTGGATAGAGCACCAGCCCTAAAGTCAGGAGTACCTGAGTTCAAATCTTGAGAAAGAGAAAATAAGTGAAAGCATGAGGAGGACCAAAAGTGCAATCTCTTGGAAGAGATAGGATGGAAGGATCCATCTCATTGGATTGTTTGGATAATAGAGGGGTTAACCTTAGGAAGAAAGACTACTTAATCTTAGCAATTGGGACCTGGGGTGATGGGAAGAGGAGGGAGTGGCTACTACAGAGGAGCTTAAAATGAGAGAAGGGAGAGATTATTTCTAGCTGGGGGAAGTCTTTCTCATGACAGAATTACCCTTATGCACAGGCAAGAATAGGCAATTATTCACAAGGTAGGATCTGAAAAGTCATTTTGGGCAGCCTGACCCAGAATATCTCTTAAATCCCTTTGTCTTTCATTGATTGGCCAACAATAGATCCTAAACCAAGCCTAGCTGGCCATTATTTGGATCCCACTTGGCTCTGTGTGAATGTAAATAGCAATTATTTCTGTTTTTGCCAGAAATCCCTCGGGTTTTCTTCTCTCAGCCCTCAGAGGTTATCTAGTCATTATAAGTTAAGACATGAATGAGACTAATTGGCAGACAATTGAGAGTATCTCACTTTTTGGGGTGTTTTTTAATCTGTCTTTTCTGTCACAATATGACAGATATGGAAATATGTTTTGTATGATTGCCCTTGTAAAACCTATATTAAAATGTTCATTGTCTTAGGGAGAGAGGAAGGGAAGGAGGAAAGAAAAGAATTTGGAAATCAAAAAAGAATATAGATAGGTAGCATGAGAAAGGTGAGTACAGGGGTGGGAAGATGAATGAAAAAGATAAGAGGTTTATGGAAAGATAGGTGGAGTCAGGCCAGAGGTGAATATTTTGAAACTTACTGGGTTTTTTTCAATTTACATCTATGTAGATATCCATCCATGGCTTCCCATTTTGTGTCACTCATGTCCACATCTTTTTTCAATTTACATCTATGTAGATATCCATCCATGGCTTCCCATTTTGTGTCACTCATGTCCACATCTTCTTATAAATGCCCCACAGTGGGTTTACTCAATGTACTAGAGGTTTTCTTCTATGTCTCTTGACATTATATTTAATAAAAATTTATTGCCTACTTGTGAGTTTAAGAGCCATTTACTTGAACTGGACATTTGAGAGGTTTATTTTAATTTTCTTTTGGAAAGAGGGGATGAGATAGGGGACATACAAGATGATTCTGGGCACAGGGAAGGGGGAACAGTTTTGGGATCACTGTACACTTTCAGCACACAAATAATTCTAAGCCTGTCCCTTGTGTCTCCATGTGCTTCACTAGAGAATCAGATGAACTATGGTAAAAAAAGAGGAAGAGGGGCTTTTAGAGGAGACTCTGGCAGCAGATTAGTTAACAGTAGGCTCATGTCCCAGGCAATTCTACTACCCACAACAGTCTAGACTCTCCACTGTAAATTCTTTCTATCTGGCCCTCTGGGATGAAAGCAGAGTCAACCCTAGATGAAATTCTAAAGAAATATATTTTTGATACCTGCCTTCTCAATACTTCTCTATATTCATCTTTAACCCACCCTCCATTGCTACCCCAGAAGCACCTTGAATCTTCACTGATACCCTGTAGTGGTTAACCAGAAGACATGGATAACACTGACCAAGTCAGTCCTCACCTCTATTGCTACATGCACTCCCTTCTTCATCTTCTCTACTGACCCCTCAACTAACTCTTCATTCTTTCAGGGTGACTCATGTTAAAAAAGAGGTTAGAATATGGATCTGAATTGTTTTGGTATCATGGTCCCCTTGGCAATCTAGTGAATCTTAGGGATCCTTTCTCAGAAAAATGTTTTAAAATTATTGAAGAAAATATTAAATTCCAGTTAGAAGTTAGTGAAAATAAAAATGTATTTTTTTGATCCAAGTTCACAAATTTTCTGAAATTTATGCAATAGACATCTTGAAATTCTGTGGATCCCAGGTTAAGAATTTTTTGCCTTACATCATTTCTCAAATAGAACTGAGTCAAATTTTTAAAAATACAAGTCATTCCATGACTCCCTTCAACAATGAGATGATTCAAACCAGTTCCAATTGTTCAGGGATAAAGAGAGTCATCTACACCCAGAGAGAGAACCATGGGAACAAAGTGTGGAACACAACATAGAATTCTCACTCTTTCTGTTGTTTGCTTGCATTTTTTTTTCTTTCTCAGGTTTTTTCCCTTCTTGATCCGGTTTTTCTTGTACAGCAAGATAACTGTATAACTATGTATACATACATAGGATTTAACATATTTAACATGTATTGGACTACCTGCCATCTAGGGGAGGGGGTGGAGGGAAGGAGAGGAAAATTTGGAACAGAAGGTTTTGCAATTGTCAATGCTGAAAAATTATCTATACATATGTTTTGTAAATAAAAAAGCTTTAACTAAAAATAATACAAGTCATTCCACAGTGGATAAATGGTCTAAAGGTATGAAGAGGCAGTTTTCAGTCAAAAAAATCTAAGCTATTTATAGTCTTATGAAAAAATGCATGAAATCACACTATTAATTAGAGAAATGCAAATTAAAACAACTCTGAGATACCACTTCATACTTATCATCAAATTAACTAATATGACAAAAAAAAAAAAAACTGTTGGAGGAGATGTGGGAAAATTGGGATACCAGTGTACTTGGAGTTGTGAATGATTCAACCTTTCTGAAGAGCAATTTGGAACTATGCCCAAAACTCTTTGCATACTCTTTGATCAGCAATGTCTTACTAGGTCTGTTTCCTAAGGAGAATTTTTTTAAAAAGGAAAAAAAAAAGACTTATTTGTACAAAGATATTTATAGCAGCTCTTTTTGTGGCGATGAAGAACTAGAAATTGAGTAGACACCTATCAATTGGGGAATAGCTGAACAAATTGTAGTATAATGATTTTGAAAGAATACTATTGTGTTATATAAGAAATGATGAGCTGAATGCTCTCAGAAAGACCTACATGAACTGATACAAAATGAAATCAGCAGAACCAGAAGAACATTGTATACAGTTAAAGGCAATACTATATGAAGATTAACTGTAAATGTCTTAGTTATTCTCAGCAATACAATGATCTAAGACAATTCCAAAGGACTCATGATGAAAAATACTATCTATCGCCAGAGAAAGAACTTTTGGAGTCAGAATACAGATTGAAGAATATTATTTTTCACTTTTTGGGGGTGTTTTTTATCTGTCTTTTCTGTCACAATATGACTGATGTAGAAATAAGTTTTGTATGATTGTCCTTGTGTAACATCTATGAAAATGTTCACTGTTTTGGGGGGAGAGGAAGGGAGAGAGGAAAGAAAAGAATTTGGAACTCAAAAATTGTTTAAAATGAATATAAAATTTGTTTTTACATGTAATTGGGGAAAAATAAAATATTTTAAAAATATCTCTGCTTTAGAGGAAAACAATTTAGTTAAAATAATTTACTTTTAAAAAAGTAAAAGATTGATAAATCTTCAACTTGGAGGAGTATTTGCATTTGAAAAGAGAATACTGTTCATTTAAATTAGTTTCTTATTGATGGAATATCAAGTAGTGTGACTAAATGTAGAATTTAAAAATATTAATTAGGAGAGGAGTGGGGCTGAGGACCAATACCTTCCATTAGGTTCTCCCTGGGTCCTGGGACTCCATAGTGGTCACTGGGATCTGGAACAAGCTTTTTATCTCACCCAGTGCTCATTTGATCACTCCCAGATTCAGAATCTTTTTCACTACCTACTTCCTTTGTTCCCAAGCTTTGGGGTTATTTTGATGATTAGCCCCTAGGCTGCTGTCCAGGAAACACCATTCTTTTTTGAAAAAAACTATCTAGAAAAAGTATATCTAGCTCCAATCTTTTCTTGGTTAAGTGTCATTAGACCAGGATCTCTTTTTGCCCCTTAGGAGCTGGTGTGGAATGTAATTGCCATATTTCCCAGTCGAGTTCTTCTGTGTTCAGTCTTTGTAGTTTGTGGCTCATGGATCATAATCATTAGCACACAGGTTAAACAATTAGAGGGAACTTAGATTCAAATCCTGGATCTCTAAAACTATGTGACCTTGGGCAAATTTGTAGATGCCATTTTCTTAATTATAAAATGGGTATATTAGGCCAAATGAGGACTAAGGGCCTGTTGGTTCTGAATCCTATGAAAATCAAGGATGGCTGGAAGACTAAAATTGGCAAGAGACGGATGAATAGATGAACAACCTTTTATTAAAGATTTCTGAATGTGGTTGTAGGAGAAAGGAACTGTCAGAAGAAATTGAATTGAGCTCTTTGAGGGACATGCCAAGATCAGTGAAAGCTGGCACCAACCATGAGTTCATCCTAGTCGAGAGGATTTGAACACCAACTATTTATTGACCTAGAAACACAAACATAACTCTATCCTTTCCACTTTCCCACCCCCTAATCCTGATTCATTTGTTTTTAGAGTGACCTGCTATAAATACTGATATTAGCATAATATTATTGCATTATATTTTTGTACCAACATTTAAGCACTGCCCAAATTAATACTTCTATTTTTTTTCCTAGCAGAGAAAACAATGTTATAAATATTTTGGGACATATGGGACTTTCCCTTCTGTCTTGTGATCAGAATATGCTCAACAGTGAAATCATTGGGTCAAAGGAAATGAACAGTGGGTGACCTTTCTTAGATAATTTTACTTTGTTTTCTGGAATTCAAAACTCTCTCAACAATGTGACAGTGGGCCCGGCCTCCCCCATTCAGTCCCATGTGAACTGTTTCCATATTTTATCTGATGAATAAGAAATGAAACCTGGGAGTTATTTGGGACTGTATCATCTTACTTTCTTGAGAGCAGAACCCCAGGTTTGGGATGGGGCTGGAGGAATAGGGGAAGAGTTTGCACACAGGATTTTGTTTGCTTGCTTAAAAGCAAGCTTCTCTCTACTTATCAACAAGGCATGTTATCTGGCCAGTTCCTTTTTGTTCCAATTTGTGCTCATGGCCCTCTGAAGGCCAGAACATAGAGCAACATGCCATGAGGGTGTCATTGTTCTGTTGTTATACATTTCATTCCTACAGTGCCTCCCTGCCCGGGGCCTTGGAGTGGGCAGGCTCTTGTTTGCTCCAATATTCACATACAAGAAAAAGCTTATGTAACAGGACTGAGAAATAACTGAAAAGAGGCAGAATTGCTGGCTCCAGCCCTGGTTTGTGTGCAAACACATCCATTCTCAGAAGCAAGGGCTCCAGATGGGGACTTGAGAGGAATCAAATCCTGATAGGAATTATAGTGAGCCCTCTATTAATTGGGATTCAGTGAACCACAAGCCACAACCAATACCCTTCCCTAATATACTCCACATCAGAGAAAGATTTTAGAGGTCAAGAACAGGAATGTCATGGTGGATGGAGGTCTAAGGCATGCCCAGGATAAAAATCTAGGTGTTGGGAGTTGAGAAAGTCCATGAACTGGTGGTGGAGGTAGGGAATGGAAGGTGTTCAAGGAGGTGTAAAAGTGTACATTGAAATCCCTGAAGATGATATCAATTAACTCCTTGAGAAGGGCAAGGAAATGACCCGGATCTCTGTCAGCCTAGATCTATTCAGTCTCTTCCAGTTCTAAACCCTAATCTTCTGACAGACAAAGAAGAAGAAGAAAAAGAAGAGGCTATTGAGTGAGGGTAAAGAGAGGAGAGTCAAGAGGTGGAAATGAGGAGCAAGGAACTGGAATACACTTTCCCTTGGTCCTATGTTTGTAAGTGTGGACACTGTGGAATAATGGAGATTGTGGCCAGGGGTTTAGTGACTTCTGAAGGAACCACGTGATGAGGAGTGTTGAGTGAGGAGATGAAGGGAGATGAAAATGTTAAAAGTAGAAATGTAAATTAACACCAGAAGATGGAAAAAGATTAAGGCAGAGATGATGATCATGATGATAATGATGATGACCAATATTTACATAAGTGCTTTAAGGTTTGCAAAGCATTTTGCACATGTTAGGTCATTTTATTCTTTCAATGATCTTGTGAAACAAATGATATTATTGTTCCCATTTACAGATGAGGAAACTGAAGCTGGGAGATCAAATGAGAGCATGATGGAATGGAAGCAGAGAGGAAAATATGGGCTCTGGATGGACAAGGTTGAGTTGAATGGAGGAAGAGATGTAGTAGTAGGGGGAAATGATTTTTGCTTCAATATATGGTAACTCTGAATCGCAAGGATAAGGAAGGGAAAGAGGAGTGGAGAATTTATTTACCATAGAATTGGGAAAGAAGCAACTAATCAGGGCTTGCTCCCTTTCTCTGATGATGGAATAATGACACCCTCATGGCCTATTCTGGCCTTCTGAGAGCCATGAGCACAAGTAGGAATAAAGAGAAAGTAGCCAGTTAGTTAAATAAAGGGAAGCTTGCTTTTAAACAAGCAAACAAACAAAAAAATCCTATATGCAATGATCTTCCCCAGAGGAACACCCTCCTCTACTTCTCCATCCCCAATTCCAAACCTGGACTTCTGCTCTCAAGGAAGTGAGATGATACTGATCCAAACAACTCTCAGGTTTCATTTCCCATTCATCAGATTGGTAAGGATAATCCAATATGGAAGCAATTCATGTGGGACTGGCTGGAGGAGGCCAGGAACACTAACACATTATTGAGAGAGCTTTGAATTCCACAAAACAAAGTAAAGTTATCCAAGAAAGGTCACCCAACTCTTCATTTCTTTTGACCCAGTGATTCTACTTTTGAGCATATCCTGATCACAACAGGGTCAGTGACAGAAAGAAAGGACTCATATATACCAAAATATTCATAGCAGTGATTATTCTGCTAGGAAAAATGAGAAGTACCAATTTGGGTAGTGGTTAAAAAAATATTGATACAAAAACACAATAGAATAATATGCTCTAAGAAATGACAAACAGGAAGATTTTGGGAAAATGTGTGAGGGCTTGTACAAACTGATTTCAACTCACTACCTCCTGAGGCACCCATCACATTGGTAGACAGGACCGATTTTTACAAAGCTCTTTGGTTGAGCTTAACTTTGCCTCTCTATTGACGAGCTTCCCTTAAGCTTAGTTAGTCCACAGGAGAAAGAAAGGAAAAGAGATTGACATTTTTGTTGAGTCTATTATGTTCTAGTGTGTTAGTAAGAATCTGAGACCCGGTATAGATTCCTGATTCCTGGCTCAGAGCTTTGTCCAGAGCATCACTAGCTAGAGCCATAAGTTTGTTCCTGCTTTTATGTGAAAGTCCTTCTCTGATTTTTTGTCCAAGGTAAATGTTGCTAAGTGTTTCCTCTTGAAACTTGAAAGTGGAGACTGTTTTCTATTTATTTTTATATCCTCAGCATGAAACATGGTACCTTTCACACAGTAAGCACTTAACAAATACTTGTTGATTGAGTGCTTGACATAAGATGGGTTCCTTACTCTTCACTGGTTACATTTTTTTATCAGTGGTCCTTTTAAGAGATATGATGCTCAGACCTAAAAGGGATATTCTAGGTGAGATCTGACAAAGAAGGATAAAGTAGGACCATCACTTTCCCCACTGCAGATAATATCCTATTAATGCAGCCCAATACCTTATTTATCTTCATTTTTAAACAGCCTTATTACCATTGGCTAGTAGTTTGTAACTCTCATATTGTGGCAATTAGGGAGTACATTAGATAGAATGCTGGATTTGGAATTAAGTAAATCTGAGTTCAAATTTGATCTTTGATACTTCCTACCTATGTGAATCTAGGAAAGCCACTTCACCACTGTCTGCTGTAGTTTCTCCTTCTGTAAAATGGAGATTATAATATCCCCTATCTCCCAGGATTTTTGTGAGGGTAAAATGAAATAATATTTGCAAAACTTAAAGTACTATATAAATGCTATTATATAATTATTACTAGATAGCTCATCATACAGGCATGGGAAAGCCATCAGTGTGGCAAATTTCTTCCTCTCCATCCCCCTTTTCATCAAAAAAATCTCTGCAGTGTGATGGAAGATCTCAGAATAAAGAGCTAGAGGTTAAAAAAATTGTACTTACACATATACTTTAAAAATATTAATTCTATAAGAACATTGCCAGAGTTAATGGGTTAGGAGGAAAGGGTGGATTTCCTCAGCAGGTTAATGTAAAAGCTCAGTAAGCCTGTGGAGGAGGTTGAGGTAGAAGAAAGGATCTGGGACAAAAGCAATTGTAAAAGAGTTTTGGGCTTTATTAAAGGATTTTATTTAAGTTCTTTTATTAAAAGACTTTATTAAAGGATTGAGTGGAGAGTTAGAAGAGAGCATAAACTGATCAAAGAAGCTCAGCTCAAAGTAGGTCAAACAAAACACTGGATTTGGATTCAGAAGACCTTGATCTGCTACTTACTCCCAAATAACTTTTTCTCTCTATGGGTCTCAGTTTCTCCTTTTGTAAAATGAGTCCATTGGACTAAATGATTTCTAAAGTCCCTTCCAAATTTAAATCCTATGAATTCTAATGAAAACAGAAGAGAACACTGTTTGTCCTGAACAGAGAAACCACAAATTTCAGGGAAACATTAAAAACGCACAAGAAATCACAAGTTTTAACAACAACAATATAAACATATTGGGGGCAGTGATTTAGGTTAAACTGAAAGAATGCAGAATTATTTCTGTTCGACTCCTTTATTCCCTCTAATGTGGATGAGTGAAGCCCCAGGGCAAACTGAATGGCCCAGGTTCAATTGTTCAAGTGTATGATATTACTTGAAAAGAATTTACTTGTTTGAGTTCAAATATCAAACAAGTCTTAGAGAGGTCCCTTTGAAGGGTAGCAGAAATTGTTAAAGAAATGGATGTGATTTGGGGAGCCTTTTGCTGTACCATCTATCTGAACGTAGGTGTGGGTCTCACTCCCAAAAGAGCTGAAATAGTCCTGAAACTATGGGCTGACTCACAAAAGAGCAGTAATGTTCTCTCTTAGGAAGATGTCTAGAGATTTTAAATCAAAAGAAGCATAAGATATCAGTAGCATCTCAGCAATTCATTAAGGAAGCAGTAGGTGGCAATTTCAATTCAGTGGAATGGTAGGTAAGCTAGCAAAGAAAGCATCCCACAAAATGACATTAGCAACTCTGCAGGGAAACAGCAGTATTTATGGTCAAGAGATGCTCTATCTTTAGAACCATAACTTGTCCAGATTATAGGTGTTTCTTCTTCTGTTGTTTGTATGGGAATGTGTGGGAGAATGTCTGCAGATATGAGATAATAGTTCGTTCTTGTCCTTTACCTTACTAGGTTGTATAATTCAGTTCTCTTCTTTTGAATGAACATTTCTTCCGGTTTGGTGTGATAGAAGGAAACTAATGAGTGGGGGCTCCTGGACCACAGTTTTGAATAGATAACCCAGAGAGTACCTTGACACTACTTTTACCTTTAGAGGGGAGCAAAGTGATTGGTCACCTTGAACAATAGACTTTAAAACCTGAATAGGGATCTTAGAGAGCATCTGATCTAAGAGTTCTTAACCTAATCTAAGTTTTTCAAATAAATGTTCAAACAAACAAAGAAAAAAACCATATACTTATTTTTCAAATATTTGGATGACTCTATTTAATCTGCTGGGCAGCTAAGTGGTGCAGTGAATACAGAGCCTAGCCTGGAGTTAGAAAGATCTGAGTTCAAATGTGGCTTTAGATACTTACTAGCCCTGATTTAAATAACTGTTTGCCTCAGTTTTCTCACCTGTAAAATGGGGATAATAATAGCACTTACTTCCCAAAGTTGTTGTGAGCATCAAATGAGATAATGATTATAAAGCACAGTGCCTGGCATATAGTAAGCACTACATAAATGTTAGTTATTATTATTGCTGTGGGAGGTATGTAGCACAATGGTAAAGCACTGGGCTTGAAATCAGGAACTTGAGTTCAAATTTGTAACCCTCAGCAAGTCACTTCACCCTGTTTGCCTCGGTTTTCTCATCTGTAAAATGAGCTGAAGAAGAAAATGGCAAACCACTCTAGTATCCCGGCCAAATAAACCCCAAATGACATCATGAATAGTTGCACCCAACTAATACAACTGAACAACAACATTTAACCCTATCCATGTCTTGCTCCGAACTAGGCTTCTGACAGATAAATGGGCAGGCAAAGGTGCGTCATCAACTGCGTTTCTGCCTATATCATGCTATCATATAAATCTGTTACATTATCCTTTGCTCAGACTGGAGAATCTCTTCTACTTTAAGACTCTATACTGACCTTTCCCAACTCAATGAAAGGGAAATCGTACATGACTCTGAGCCTTGGCGGAACTGACATCAATGACCAATTCAATAAATATTTATGAAATACTTGCAGTATTTCAGGTCTTGTACTTGATACTGAGCATACAAAGTTGTTACATACTCCTTGCCTTTCAGGAGTTTATTATTTGACAGAAAGGCTATGTAGTATACACAGAAAATCATTGTGCAAAATTGAGTGTGATAAGAGTAAAGGGGAGATCCAAACAAAGGGATCTAGGAAAATTTGAAGACAATGAAATCACTTTTATCTTGGGGGAGGGGTAAATCTGAATTAGATTAGGAAGGAAGCAAAGAAGGAAGAATAGAGCATAGGAAGGAAAGAAGAAGGGAAAGAAGGAAGCAAGGGAGGAAGAAAGCAAGAGAAGAAGAAAGAAATGAAGGAAAGCTATAAGGAAGGGAAGAAGAAAGGAAGGAAAGAGATCGCAATAGATGCAAGTGGACAAGAGTGCACTTATGGCATTGGGGATAACATGATGAAAAACATGGAGACAGAAGAGATCAGGAAGACAGGAGTAAAGTTTTGGGGTAACAGAATATCACACCCATAGACTACCACCATTTATTAAGTACATACTATAGAGGTGCTGGAGGAGATTCTTAGTTAAGACAATGTTCTTCAAGAAGAATACAATCTAAGGGCAGTTAAGTGGTGCAGTGGATAGAGTATCAGCCCTGAAATCAGGAGGACCTGAGTTCAAATCTAGCCTCAGACACCTAAAGCCACTTCCTGGCTGTGTGAACTTGGGCAAGTCACTTAACCCCAATTGCCTCAGCAAAAAATAAATAAATAAAGACAAGAAGAAGAATACAATCTATTAAGAAGTTAAAACACACCAGTTGAGATCATTGCAATGCTTTAAATAGTATAAAAGTACGAGATAGATACCCAAAAAGGTGCTACCTTAAATTCCAGGGGAAGGGTGATGAATAGGAGAGATTGGGGAAAGTTTCCTAAAGGAGGTGCATTTGAGTTGGGATTTCTAGTATGGATAGAAATTTAGGAGATGAAATGGGAGCACCTTTCAGACAGTGTAAACAAAGACAAAGAAAAAGAGAGAGCAAGCTGGGCAAAAACCGAAGGCTGATGTAGTGAGATGAGCTATTTTGGCACTAGGTGGTTCTTACTCTTTCTTTAAACTTACATCTAAATAGCCACTTTCTGTTTTCCAGTTTTTCTCAGTTTCTGCTTTTGGCACATTGCAAAAAGATCAAAGAATCAGAGATTCAGAGCCGGGCAGGACCTTCAAGGTCATATAATTCAGCCCCCTCATTTTGCAGAAGAGGAAGGAAACTGATAAAAACTTGCCCAGGGGTCACACAGACAGTAAGGGCCTATGGTGGAATTCAAACCTCTGAAAGTGCCAGCTATCCTATCTCTTTGGGCCAGTCGCTGACCTGGATTTCTGTTTCTTCATCTGTAAAATAAGTTAATACTTCCCTTTTTGCCAACCTCAAAAGGCCCCATGTTATCTCCTCCATGGGTCTTCTCCAGTCTTTAGTGATATTTCCTTCCTGAGATTACCCTGTATTTATTTATTTGCTAACATATATCACTGGAGAGTAAATTCCTTGAAGGAAAGGACTGCTCCATTTTCAACTTTGTATCTTTGTATCTTTTTGTTGTTGTTGTTGTCATTTGTTTTTTCTTCTCAAAGATAGCCATGACATGAGGGAAATGATGCCATGACATACAAGTGAATTGGATTTAAATGAGGGAGGACTGTGCAAAGTCACCTGCCTCATTCTCTGTTCCAGAGCCATCTAAAGATTTACTGAATGGAATTGATTAAATGAATTACTCTGTGTGAAAGAACTTTGAAAAAACAGAGTTTTTTATTCACCAAAGAATTTTAGGAACAAGTCTACACCTGGATTATTCTCAGTGCCCCTGAGATAAGTCTGCACAAACATTTTAAAGTCTATCTTCCCACTGCAAAGGGGAATGTTTGCCTTCAAATAGCAGTGTTGTTTCCTTTTGCCTATTCTCCATAAAATTCCAGGTCTCTGCACCCTCTTCCTGCCTTTGTTCCAATAAGGCCTGATTTCTAACGATGTTTCCTGGGGTTATGACATCATCTACTTTTGTGTTCACCAGGTTCAGCGTTGTCCAGTCAGAGCTTCTCCATCTGGCACAGTTCATTTCCAAAGAAGGTTCTGTTTCATGACTACCCCAAATTCCAAAACTCCTAATTCCTAACACACATGAAACCTTTTTCTCTGATCCCTCTGAGTTTTCAGCAACACTCCAGTTCTACATCTTCTCGGCATTTCCAATCCAATTTAGTAAATATTTATTAAGCACCTACTATTTACAAGGTAAGAGAGAATGAATGGAGAGTTGACTTGGAAACCAAGAAGTGGGATCAAACCCTGCCTCAGATATACGATATATTTTGCCTATGAAGGTGGTATGAAAAACAAAAGCGCTCTCTCTCTCTCTCTCTGTGTGTGTGTGTTTGTCTCTGTCTATCTCTTTTTCTCTGCCTCTGTGTCTTTCTCTCTCTGTCTCTCCATCTCTCTTTACTTCTCTTTGTTTGTCTCTCTCTGTCTCCATCTCTCTTCATTTCTCTCTCCCCATCTCTCTCCATTCTCTCCATTTTGCTTCATTTCTCCTCTCTCTCTCTCTCTCTCTCTCTCTCTCTCTCTCTCTCTCTCTCTCTCTCTCTCTCTCTCCTTCCCTCTCCCCTTTCCTTAGTCTATCTCACTCATATAAGTGAAAGGGATGGACTAGATGCTGACCATTTTTCTAGCTCTAAATTCTAATTGAGGAAGAGTTGGGGGACAGAGTAGGGGAAAAAAATAAAAGTTCCAGAATCTTTCTCATTCAGCTACCAATCCATCACTTGCCTTTTTAGTCACTTTTGGGTCAAATCTGTCATCCTTATCTCATCTTCCCATTTTTCGCCTTCTGTACTAGAGGAGAGAAAATTTAACAGCCTCCTTTGCACCAGTGAGTCCAGGCCTGAGCCTTGCTCTACGCTCCAGGCTTTGTTCATCATCCAGTCAGAGTTCCCATTATGTTCTCACTGCGTTCTGTCATGTCCTCTGCCAGTGAATCGGGATAATTAAGAGGCCTGGAGAGGCAGAATGGTTAATGCTTGGGTTTGAATGCGAAAAGGCTTTGGCACTGACTGACTGCCTGGGACACCATGCCTTCTATCTCTCTTCTGGAAAGAGTGTGAGAATGACATTGTGGAGGATTACCAAAAAAAACCCAAACAAACTCCAGCTGGAAAAAGGGACTAAGCAGCTTCCCCTGCTCTAAAGCAGACCTGGTGAGGAGATATGGGCTGGACAAGCTGGGGACAAAGCTAATCTCTTTTCTTTTTTCTTTTTTAGGATGGGGGAGGCTATAGATCAAAAGATTTTTGTGTGAGTTGAGGGCACCACCTGGTGGCAGATTTAATAAACACTTCCCCAAAGTCCTCTCCCTCCATCCTGGCATCATAGCACTCATTTCTCCAGAGAAGAAAATAGTGACTTGCTTAGGGCCACACAGCAAGGTATTGAGCAGGACAGGCTTAGGGTTCCTAATTCTCCATCCAGTGCTCTTTCCATGGTACCAAGAATGGGGGAAAGGGAAAATGGGAGTTTTTTACTTCACTCACTTCTTTGCCACTGGGTCTTCCATCCAGGGTCATCTCCTGTACTCCTGGTCCATATCTGGCCCTTGGTCCCAAATGGCTCTGGAAAGTAAGGCAGGTGACCTTGCAAGCCCCCCTCTTTTTTATTTTTTTTGCTGCTGAGGCAATTGGGGTTAAGCGACTTGCCCAGGGACACACTGCTAGGAAGTGTTAAATGTCTGAGACGAGATTTGAACTCAGGTCATCCTGATTTCAGAGCTGGTGCTCTATCCACTGTACCACCTAACTGCCCCCAGCCCTCCTTCTCTTAAACCCAACTATTCAGAGGGGAACTACAGAAGTTTCTCCTTTAGATTTCCACTGCTCTTTCCTTTTCCTTTAACCAGGCTCTTACTTTTGGTGCTTAGTAATTTAACTTCTCTGTGTCATTGGCAACTCTCTAAGACCATTTAAGGAACGTTTGCTGGTTGACTTTGGGGAGAAGAATTTTCACTTTGAGAGTTCCTTATATCAAAGTAACTGAAAGGTAGGGTGGGGAACAACAACAAACAAAAAGGGAAGGTTATTGAACTAATTCATTAGATTATACATTTTTTAATGGTAACATTGTCGGTTGCCTCTTTTTGTCTCTCCATCCCTTAGTATAGGACTTAGTATGTGCTTAATCAATGTTTATTGATGAATTGACTGAAGCTAATCTTGGTTTTCCATGAACCATAAACAGATCTAATCATTCTAAGCTCTCCTTCACTCATTCTGTCCTTTGCCCCAGGTCTTCCATTTCATCCAGAGCCATCTCCTGTTCTCCTGGTCCATATCTGGCCCCTGAACCCAAATATCTCTGGAGGAGAAAGTGAGGCTGGTAACTTTCCTCCCTCACTTAAATCCAATTCACTTGCATGTCAAGGCATCACCTCCCTGATATCATGGTTCTCCTCGAGAACCCCTCATTTGGTTTGCATGCTAGGCTCAGGCTCCTATGTTAAGATAGATTTAGGTCAAAAGCAACTCAGGACTCCTTGTCTCTTCTAGAAACCAATTTCTCACTTGATAAAGTCTTCCTTACTCAACTTCAGAGATAATACAATTCAGTTGCCTTCCCTGCTCTCATTACTTCCATATTGTAGATGAAAAAGATGACATGTAGAGTGTAAATGATTTTTATTAGGTCTCTGATTTTCCTTGCAATCACTGTCTACTTGCTAAGACTCCTTCATATCAATTTCTATGCCTTCGGCTTTGAAAGGTATTATCCTTGTCCAGGCTCCATGCATTTGAAAGACCTTCTTTCTGCCCCACCAGATACATGAAGATTAGGCTTCAGGCCAGTTAGCAGTTGCCTCTCTTTGGAAGGTTCCATGGCATTGGTTTCAGAATGCCCTATCCCTCTCTTAAGCCATTTTTTTTTCTTACTTCAAGTGAGTTGGTAAGGCTTTATTAAGAAGCTTGTTCATTTACCTTTTCTCTTAGGCTAGCATTTGGTCTTATTTGTCCTAGAAGTTGTGTAGCTTCTTTCCCATTATATTTGTGGTTTTGGACCAATTGTTTCCTCCATGGGCCTCAATTTTTCATCTGTTAAAAAAAATTGACCTAAATTACCTCTAAAGTCTCTTTCATGTCTAAATCAAATCCTATGGTTCTGCATCCACAGTTTGAGTTTTCTGCATTAGAACAGGTTTTTCTCTCTAAAATCCAGTAAAGCTGCCTCCATCTTCTTTTGTCAAAGATCTCACTCTTAGAGACTCCTCCAGCAATAGGTTCATTCGGAGAGCAGGGAGGAATAGCATTGTTCTGTGCTTAATGAGTGATGACATATTCCTTGATTCAGTATTTGAATTCTGCTTACTTCTCCAGGTTGTTTTAATGACTCACCTTTCAGACATTTCCTTCTCCACTCCCTAAGGGTGAGGTCTCCCCAAATTCTTTCTGTACTTAGTAACAACCCAGATAAGCATTTCCAACAGTCAGGATTAGATTACTCTGACATAGGAGTATCCCCTGAGAAGGGTTCAAATGCATTTCACTAATAAAGGTCCCATCAAAAGAAAAGAATGGCTATTTTTATTACTGAAAAAGGAACACTTTTATTGCAGTAGCAGAGAGGGAGAACATGGTACTGGGATCTCGTCCTGAGTCTGAACCATAGGACTGCCATCTATATAACTTTGGACAAATCATTTATCCTCTCTGGGTCTAGAGGCTATAACATGGATGATGATACATCAAAGAAGTCTTTAAAAAAGTGGTCAGAAAAGTAAGAAGAGAATGAATAATGAATAATGTCATGAAAACTAAGAGAGAAGAGCCTACCCAGGAGTACAGGATGGTCAAGAGAGAAGGACACAGTCAAGAAGGATGAAGCCTGAAAAAAGACCATCCCTCAAATTTGGTGCCTTGGAGATCAGAGGGAGCACTTTAATTTGAGTGATGAGTTCAGAAGTCAGAGGGATGGGATTGAGAATAAGAATGGATGCAGAGTGATCAGTTAGTTTTTTCAGAGAGTTTAGCCATGAAGAGAAGGAAAAGCATAAAGGGATGTTAGTATCAAGTGAAGGTTGGGTTTTTTGTTTGCTTGCTTGCTTGTTTGTTTGTTTACATATATGTATTCTCCTCTCTTTCATAAGAGAGTGAAATTTAAGTATCAACAGCTCCTGCCACCTCTTTCTCCCTGTTTGTATAGATTTCACCTTTTCTTTATCTTTTCTTTCCCTTTTCCTTCAAACTATATTTTAATTTTCCCCTCCTTTTGCTACTTCTTTTAATATCATGAAGACTTAACAGAATGCTCCCCGATCTTCTGTCTCATTAGATTACCTCTGTGACCCCAGTGATGCTAGGGGTTAGAGGGGACACATGTATCATTTTTAAAAGTATATATCTATCTCTTTTTTTTTGTTCGTTCATGTATTTGTTTCTTTTAACTCTTGTATTTGAACTTCAAATTTTTTATATAGCTCTGGCCTTTTCATCAGTAATGCTTGGAAATCTCTATTTCATTAAAAGTTCATTTCTCCCAGTAAGATATTTTTGGTTTTGTTGGATAAGTTATTCTTAGCTGTTAAGTTTTTCCCTTTTGCAATATCAGTGCAGAATATTACTGTTCCCTTAGAACAGTAGCTGCTAAATTGTGTGTGATTCTGATTGTGGATCCTTGGTATTTGGATTCTTTCTTTCTGGCTGCTCACCACCTAGATTCTGAATCTAGGAGTCATCCACCAGTTGCAAGATTTATCAATTCTACCACCACAATACTCTTGTATCCATCTCCATCTATCTACTCACATGGCTACCACTTTAGTCCATCTTGTCATCACCTTTCATTTAGACTACTCAAATAACTTCCTCATTACCTTTCCTCCCATCTATGTTACATACAACTGCCAAAGTGATTTCCTTTTTAAAGTACACGACGTGTACTTGATAAACTCCATTGACATTCCATTATCAACATCTCTATTTGACATTTGAAGCCCTTTACAACTTAGCTCCAACCTATATTTCCAGGTTTATTCTGTTTTTCCTCTCCACATATTTTGTGATCCAGATAGGTTAACCTTCTTACTAGCTCTCACACATGATACTCCATCTCTCTTTCTCTATGATTTTGTGATGACCAGACTCCACCCCAGGAATGGATTTCCTCTTGACTTTTGTCTCCAAGAATTCTTATTCTACTTGAATTGCACATTCTCTATGAGCCATTTTTGATCCCCATTTGCTTGTTTTCTTACCCCTAAAAATACCTTAGAGTTATTTTGGACATAAATACATTCATGTTATAACCTCAATTGTGAATAACTGGTTCTTCTCTTACTATACCCAGGAATTACATATGGTTATGAATATATGCATGAAACATGTGGGGTATTGCAATACTAATAACTAGTATTTAAATAGTTCTTTAAAGTTTGCAATGTACTTTACAGATATTATCTATACAACATATATAGATGTGTATATATTTGGTCATTTGATTAATTTGATTAATTGCCCTATGAACTAGGGGAATCAGGGAAGGCTTTAGGTAGAAAGTGGGGAGTATTTTGCAAATTTTAAAATGCTCTGCAAATTTTAGTTATCATTATTACCACCATGTAGACCAACAACATTGGCCACATTTTCATCATATTCTGAATTATTCTTTTATTATTTCTTTCATTTCAATTTCAGCAAAATACTTCTAGTAGTGTTTGGGTAAAGAAGCAATGAGAGTACCTTCCTTCTGAAATCCATTTATACTGCACATATCTTTATACACAGAATTGTCAAATGTATGTTTCCTCCTCCATTAGAATATGAGCTCTTTGAAAACAGGGACTGTGCTTTTGCCTTTCTTTGTATCCCCAGAGAATCTCACAGTGCCTGTTACATAGTAGTTGCTTACTATGAGGTGGTTGTTATTGCTGCTGAGGAGGAGGAGCAAGGCATATCCCTGGCCTTGAGAAGCTTAAAATAGGAAAAGCAGGAAAAATTTATATCCAGATAGTAATTATTATTTATGTAATTGGAATATTTTCAAAAGCATTTTACATAGATTATTTCATACTATAAGAGAGAATATATTAGAGAGGCTCAGAGGAAGTTTTGTAGAAGCCTGAAGGAGAGAGAGCCACATTTGGGCAGAGGATAATCATGGAAGAGATGTCATGAAGCACAAGTGGATCTTCAGCAGGTACACATAGAGAGGAAAAACATTCTCAGAGTGTAGACCACTACGTAGAATTTTTGTGGGAAGGAAGGAGTTCTCTTTTTCTTAGAGAAACTTGTTCTGTTTTGTTTTAAAGGCTTTTCTTGATGGGTTGTTACTTTCCAAGATTTGCATAGGCCTAGAAAAGACAGTTTTTGATGGTTGTTTCAGAGATTTTGCCAAAACTTCAATGTTCCCTCTCATCTTTGTATGTGTCAAAACTTCAAGTGGATTCCCCCCTTTCAGCTGCACCAAACCATTATTTCCCATCATGTTCCTTAAACTAGTTTCATTATCTCCTTGGACATTACCATTCATCAAGCATCACCATACCCAATCCTGGTGCAACTAATACAACCTGTACACTAAAAGAGAAGATGGCAGGTGCATCATGCTTCTTCTCATCAATACCGGAGATGGCAAGATGCCATAGGGATGAACATAATGTGCTTGTAAGCCTTCCAGCTGAATTTACATAGAACATTGTTTTTCCCATTAGGCAAATCTCACCTTGTGCCAAAAGGCTTTAAACTGCTTGTGATAGATTTGGATAATAATGCACACTCTCGAGACAGTGACAATTGGGGCTTCTTCATTTAGTCTGCTATTATTTATTTGTTTTAAAATTCTTCTATTTATATTTTGGGGGATGCAGTTAATGAGGGAGATATATTTTCCAAAAGTCTTGATTCCATGGATCATAGAGTTTAGAAACAGAAAGAACTTTTAAACATCACAGGACAGTCACAGAAGCCATAAATTGTGTTTAGAACTATAAGGGTCCTTAAAGGCCATAAATTTCAACTCTTTCATTTTACAGATGAAGAAACTGAGACACAAACAGATTATGAGGCATACCTTGCGTTATACAATTAATGTTTATGACAGGATTTGAATTCTGGTCTTCTTGACTCTAAATCTACTGCATTGTCCATTTTATCATATTTCTTCCCAACTGGTCCAGTTTACACATTTTAAAGAGGAAGAATGTGAGGTTTAGAAAAAGGCTGTGTCTTTGTTCAAGATTACAGAGGCAAAAAATAATGGAATGAAAATTCCATCCTGCACTAGCCTTAGTTACTGTGAATAAATGGTTCTTCTCTTATAATATGCAGGAATTACATATGGTTATGAATATATGCATGAAACATGTGGGGTATTGCAATAATAATAATAATAATCACTAGTATTTAGATAGTTCTTTAAGGTTTGCAACATATTTTACAGATGTTATCTATTTTGATCTTCACAGCCACGCTAAGAGGTAGTTGTGATTATTGCTATTTTACAGATGAGAAAACAGAGCAACTTACCCAGGTTAGTAAGCAACAAAGTTGTCATTTGAACTCAGATCTTTTTGACTCCAGGTTCAGTGATCTATCTCTTATTAAAAAAAAAAAAAAAAAAAAAAAAAAAAAAAAAAAAAAAAAAAAAAAAAAAAAAAAAGCTGTTTTCTTTAAGGACATTCCTTGTATAAAGATGTGAGTGCGTGAAATGTGAATTGAAGCCATTGATATTTATCTAGGCCAGGTTAGACGGAAAAGATAAAGATAGAAAGGTGCCCCCCAAAAGGCACTGAAATGGACCCATGATCTGGATCAGCCGGGAGCTCTTTAGTATAAGCTGATATTTCTAGATCTGAGAAACAGGAAAAAAGACCTGCTCTGATGATCCCTCTTCCATAAGGGGCAAACAGCTCCTAGTCAGTTATAGTTAATCATGGGCTACTTAATTAGGAGTCACAGGTTTCCAAGATCATAAAATGTGAAGCTTAGAGTGGCCCAGAAAGATCTTTCAAAGAGGGGAAGAGATGGAGCTGAATTTATGAGACTCTAAGCGAGAAATAAAACTGATCAGTGTACCCTAAATGAATGTGTACATATAAAACTATAACTATATAATCATAATTACATATCTATAACTAACTGTATATAACTGTGAAACTATATAAAATTATAACTGTGTAACCATATAAAACTGTGATTATATAAGTATAATTACATATCTATAACTATGTAACTGTATATAATGTATAACTATGTGAGACTATATAGAATTATAACTATGTAACCATATAAAACTGTGATTATAGAACTATAATTATATACCTATAACTATGTAACTGTATATAATGTATAACTATGTGAGACTATATAGAATTATAACTGTGTAACCATATAAAACTGTGATTATAGAACTATAATTACATACCTATAACTATGTAACTGTATATAATGTATAACTATGTGAGACTATATAGAATTATAACTGTGTAACCATATAAAACTGTGATTATATACTATAACTACATACCTATAACTATGTAACTGTATATAATGTATAACTATGTGAGACTATATAGAATTATAACTGTGTAACCATATAAAACTGTGATTATAGAACTATAATTACATACCTATAACTATGTAACTGTATATAATGTATAACTATGTGAGACTATATAGAATTATAACTGTGTAACCATATAAAACTGTGATTATAGAACTATAATTACATACCTATAACTATGTAACTGTATATAATGTTATGAACTGTGACCATATGAAATAACTTGTAACCATATAAAACTGTGATGATAGAACTATAATTACATACCTATAACTATGTAACTGTATATAATGTATAACTATGTGAGACTATATAGAATTATAACTGTGTAACCATATAAAACTGTGATTATGTAATTATAGTTACATAATTTTCCTATAACTATGTAACTGTATATAATGTATAACTATGTGAGACTATATAGAATTATAACTGTGTAACCATATAAAACTGTGATTATATAACTATAATTACATACCTATAACTATGTAACTGTATATAATGTATAACTATGTGAGACTATATAGAATTATAACTGTGTAACCATATAAAACTGTGATTATATAACTATAATTACATACCTATAACTATGTAACTGTATATAATGTATAACTATGTGAGACTATATAGAATTATAACTGTGTAACCATATAAAACTGTGATTATATAACTATAATTACATACCTATAACTATGTAACTGTATATAATGTATAACTATGTGAGACTATATAGAATTATAACTGTGTAACCATATAAAACTGTGATTATATAACTATAATTACATACCTATAACTATGTAACTGTATATAATGTATAACTATGTGAGACTATATAGAATTATAACTGTGTAACCATATAAAACTGTGATTATATAACTATAATTACATACCTATAACTATGTAACTGTATATAATGTATAACTATGTGAGACTATATAGAATTATAACTGTGTAACCATATAAAACTGTGATTATATAACTATAATTACATACCTATAACTATGTAACTGTATATAATGTATAACTATGTGAGACTATATAGAATTATAACTGTGTAACCATATAAAACTGTGATTATATAACTATAATTACATACCTATAACTATGTAACTGTATATAATGTATAACTATGTGAGACTATATAGAATTATAACTGTGTAACCATATAAAACTGTGATGATAGAACTATAATTACATACCTATAACTATGTAACTGTATATAATGTATAACTATGTGAGACTATATAGAATTATAACTGTGTAACCATATAAAACTGTGATGATAGAACTATAATTACATACCTATAACTATGTAACTGTATATAATGTATAACTATGTGAGACTATATAGAATTATAACTGTGTAACCATATAAAACTGTGATTATGTAACTATAATTACATACCTATAACTATGTAACTGTATATAATGTATAAGTGTGTGAGACTATATAGAATTATAACTATGTACCCACACAAAAACTACAGAACTAGTGCAAACTACAAAACTGTGCACAGCCATATAGAACGACATCTAACCGCAGTCACGCATAGAAAACCACAGCACCGCGGTTAACCACGACGCTTTCACCGCCTGTAATTACATCCACAACCACACACCTACACACACTTCCAGGACCACACAGGCCGCGCGACAGCGTCACTGGATGCAGCACCCATAAGGCCCCACGCCTGTATGCAAGCTCAGGACCCCACAACCACGGGATTCTGCGGTTTTTGTACGAGTATGTGGAGAGTTTCCCCATCAGTACAAGGGGGTCGGACGGGCTGGCTTTGCAGCTCCCTTTAGCTCGGGAGCTGCGACCGTCAGCCCAGGGCCGAGCTCGGAAGCTTCGTTTTATCCCAGAACTCGGTTTTCCTTCTTGCCCTCCCTCCTGCTTTCTCACGTGGCGCCTGCGCAGACGCGCACCTCGCGCGGCCTGGCTCCGCTCCCTCCCACCAGCTCTGGTCTCTCCCCGCCTCCGGTGGCTCGATGACTCGGTGCTCGATCTCTGCGTGCGTGGCTGTCCTGCTTGCGGCGCAGGCTCTCTTGCCGAGGGCCGAGGGAGCGGATGCGTGATGGCCGCCGGGGCCCGGTGACAGGGAGAGAGGCGGAGGAGGGGCAGCCGCCCGGCCGCGTCGGCGGCACCGGCCCCAGCCGGGGACCCGCCGCCCGCAGCGGAGGGCGCCCCTTTCTCGCGCCCCCGCTCCGTGGGCCCCCCGGGTGAGCCAGCAGTGAGACTGCGGAAGGGGGAGGGGGCGTGGCGAGCGGGGCGCTTGGAGGCAGGTGTGCGGGGCCGGGGAGAGCCCGGGGCTGCGGGCGAGTGGGCCGTGTCTGTGGGTGTGGGGGAGGGGGAGTGGGAGGGAGAGGGGGAAGGGGCGGCCTCCCCTTCCCCCCCCGCCCCCCCCGATGGAGCGCCGTGCGTAGCCTGTGCCCCGGGAGCGGGGAGGCCGGTCCGGCCCCGGCGCGCGCCCCTTGGCGGGGAGGAAAGGGGAGAGGGGCCGGGATGTGGCGTGGGCCGGGCCCTTCCTGCGCGCTTCCTTCCCGGTCAGCTCAGGACGTGCGCCGTCAGGCCCGCAGAGCAGCGTCCAGGCTTTATTTATGTTAAGCTCGCCGCGGGTCCCTTAGCGTTCTTCCGTCCGCCAGAGGTAGATCGAGCCCAGTACAGGGGAATTAGCTCCCAGCTGCCCGGTTCCCAGGGGGGCGGGCGGCCTCCCTGCACTGGCCTCTTCCTAGGAAGCTGTAGCGGAAATGGCCGGAGGATGGCCGGGGCCTTCGGGGTCTGAAACTGCAGCATTTAATACGGAGCATGCAGATGATCAGGAAGGCTGCGCTGGGCCGTTGGACTGAGCGATGCAGATTTAATCTTGCATTTATCTCTTTTTTTTGAAGTTTCCATTTCTTTAGCTTCTTGAGTGGATGTAGTCCACTGTGTTCTGAGGTTCTGGGGTTCCAGGAGCTTGTTGTGGGGGGGGATTTGAGGTCAAAACTACTTTCATAATAGTACTTAGACTTTTGAATTTCTAAACACAGCAAATATCAATATGTATGACCCACAAAAACAAAACCCCCTCCCTCAGTTTTTAAAGTTACAAAAAGGCCAAAGGGTTTTAGACTCATGGGCCATGTGTTTTATTGGGGTCTTTTGGCTCTGTAGAGAATCTGTCTTTGTAGAACTTTCAGAAGTTACTTTTGTTCTAAATTCTAATTCAGCAAATATCAAATGCTCTTGCTAAATTATTAAAGAGGTACAAAGAAAATGCTGGAGTTAAGTGAACCTACCTGATCTAGCTTCTTTCCCATTTATTTTCCAGGATTCTTTTTAGTGCAGACAAGGAACTGCCCATCTAGGGAATAATGCTCTTCCCCGCCATCTGCTTTTTTAAGCTGATGTCACCAGACAACTTGGACTGCTAAGATTCTGTGCTTGCTTCTTGTCATGCAGCTGATTGGTATCTTGAATTGATACAACCGTCATGGCATCTCTTGATGATCCTGGGGAAGTGAGGGAGGGCTTTCTTTGCCCTCTGTGCTTAAAGGATCTACAGTCTTTTTATCAGCTTCAGTCACATTATGAAGAAGAACACTCCAGCGAGGACAGAGATGTCAAAGGACAGATAAAAAGTAAGAAGTGTAAACATTGTTGTCATTGGACTCTTGGGCAGCAAGAGGCATAATGCTTTGCTTTTTCAGGTCACAGACTTTGTTTTCCTCAGAGTAGTTTAATAGTCATCAGCTGTCATTACCATTTTAGTTTTATAGTGAGCCTGTAAGAATTACTAAGAAACTTGAATTCCTTTTCCATTTAACATTTTTCCACTTTGCTAATGAGCCAGCAAACCTATTCTCGTCACTGGCATTTTGCACACAGGAGGAAATGAGATGATGATTTTAAATGTTATTTTTACAAGATATGCCTAGAATGATGGTAGGTGAGGGGACGGAAGATAAAGTGGTGATGGCAATGGAGAAAAAGCAACTATATTCCTTATATAGAGGAGTATTGGAGAAGTAGAATGGCATAGGGGATAGAAAATTCTTGAAATCAGGAGATCTGGGTTGAAGTTTCATCTCTGGTTGGGGGAAGTGGGAGAGCAAGTCAGTTAATTTCTCAGTGTTCTAGGTTACTCTTAAGTCTGTAAGTTGGCAGAGAAGATGCCAAGCTGCATTGGAAGAGGTTTCTGACTAGGAGCTCCCTATACCAATGAATTCACTGATCTCTTCCAAATCCCCTAAATATATCCCCCCCAAGACAACTCTCATTAAGCTGTCAAAATGTCCAAAAGCTTTGAGAATATGTGATTAATAGCATCTTTAATGTGGCAATTTTGATTTAGGGTCCTCAGTGCTAATATGCACCTCTATCCTCTACAAAGAATTAGTATATAGTGATGTATGTTTATTACTAGTTTTTTATACTTGATATAACAGGTAATTCTATAATATTAATTCACCAGTCAGTAATGGTATGAAGTAGATTTAGGGTTATATATTAGACTATCAGTAAGATTTATCCTCTAATATCACCTATCTCCTATGCCTTTTTTAAAATTAAATTTACTCAGAAGTTCCCCCCAATTTTTTTGTGGGTGGGGGGAAAGAAGATGGGCAGACAAAAAAAATTCTTGGATGGTTTCATAAAATATGTTTACATCTACAATAATGTTTAGGAGAGTCATTTAAAATAGATGAAATTAGACATTGTTCCTTTTAAAGAAACCCTGAAAATCCTTAAAAGTACCTCTATTTTCCCATTTGGGGATTTTAATTTTTATGTAGTTAAAAGGTTTATTTATAAAGTTACTTAAAGGTCCCAGGAAGTCGTGTGTAAAATCAGACTTCACAGTGCTAGCTTAAGGAGGTGGAAGCATCACAGGTATTGAACTGAAAAGAGCTAATTTTGAATCTGGTACACCTGGAGTTCATGGAAAAATTGTATGGCTAATTAATGTCAATTATTAATTAAGAAAACTCCTTTGTATGGGTCTTTGGATCTTGATTTATTTTGGACCTAGTTATTATTAGAGTGATAATTTTGCTTAAATAGGGGAAGGTGTTGTTGAGAGTTGAAATTGACCTCTCAGTTATTTCAGAAAAGATTATTTAAAAATAAGGATGGTAGAATCATTTCTAATTAGCTTCCTGATGAAGGGCCACACCTGTTTTGTGAAGTTTGCCAGGAATTACATCAATGACACTCAATAGAAGATAAAGGGTATAACATCTCTAATATAGTGCTATCTAACCTCATTTGTAAAGTGCATTAATATTTCCAGTTGTCTGCCTTGCACCTTTTTGTTCTTTTCAAGCTATATGCTTTCCCCCTTATTAATAAGCATGGCCATAATACTTTTATTATTATTATTATTATTATTATTATTATTATAACTTTTTATTGACAGAACCCATGCCAGGGTAATTTTTTTACAACATTATCCCTTGCACTCACTTCTGTTACGATTTTTCCCCTCTCTCCCTCCACCCCTTCCCCAGATGGCAAGCAGTCCTATATATGTTGAATATGTCGTAGTATATCCTAGATACAATATATGTGTACAGATCCAAACAGTTTTCTTGTTGCACAGGGAGAATTGGATTCAGAAGGTAAAAAATAACCCGGGAAGAAAAACAAAAATGCACACAGTTTACATTCATTTCCTAGTGTTCTTTCTTTGGGTGTAGCTGCTTCTATCCATCATTGATCAATTGGAACTGAGTTAGGTCTCTTTGTCAAAGAAATCCACTTCCATCAGAATACAGCCTCATACAGCATTGTTATTGAAGTATATAATGATCTCCTGGTTCTGCTCATTTCACTTAGCATCAAAGTCTCTCCAGGCCTCTCTATATTCATCCTGTTCGTCATTTCTTACTGAACAATAATATTCCATAACATTCATATACCACAGTTTACCCAACTATTCTCCAATTGATGGGCATCCATTCATTTTCCAGTTTCTAGCCACTACAAACAGGGCTCATGGCCATAATACTTTAAAAACAGCTTTATTTAGTTTTCAGTAGGCCTTTGAAAAAATTCTCTAGAGTCACTGATAATTAGTATGATTGCTTGATATGTTGCTATTAATAACTCCTAAAACATTTTTTGTATTAGTAGGATGACTATATTAATCCTATCACTTTATTTTAAAATTAACATTGAAATAGATATCAATTATAATCAACAAGAAGTTGTTTTTAAACAAAGTAATGGAAGTAGAATTTTTTATTTGAGCTTTTGAACAATATTTCAACTAAAATGGTGTTGGCATGTTGATTGTTCACAAGATAAATATGTATATATACATGTAAATACAGATTTATAGATTATTATGTATAGAATATTGTGCTAGTTGGGTATTATGGAGAATATAAAGTTGAATGAAACTGGTATCTGCCTTCAAGAAGCTTACAGTCATGTTGAACAGATAAGATATGTATGTAAACAAAATACAATATAGATTATGAAATTGGGATATCAAAATTTCTATTCTCCAGAGAAGGGACAGATTACTTCTGGGAAGATCAGGGGAGGAGGATTCATGGAGGAAATAATAAACAATTTTATTTTTCTATCTCATTCAAAGTTCTAGGTTACATCTATTTCCTTATATGGAGAAAAAAAATCTTAGAAAAAACATACTCAAGATTAATAAAATGCAAAGTTTTTGAAGGCACGTGTTTGTCCTTATGTTTAGTATGTATAGAAAGGCTTTGTATTTTTGAAATAGATCAAAGCAAGAACTCTAAAGGTACAAAGTACTTTACTACATTAGTAAAAATTTCACCTCTTAGCACCAGAAATCAACTATTTTTGATATTTTTCAAGTGCTCAGTTTATTTAGTACTCAGTTATTATATTTATTACTATATTTTAGAATTGAATTTTGGCCAGAAAAATTCTTAATGTAGTTAAGCAAGGTTTAATTTTTTAAAATTTCCAAATATGTTTTTTTTTATTAAATATTTTGCTTTAGAGGAAATGCAGGCACATCACTTATCTTTATGTAATAATTTGCTATTTGTTCTGTCTGTCTCTTTTCTGATCCTTTTGGAATATTTAATGATTTTTCATCAGGCATAATGATTTTAAAATGTCTTTTTGGGGCAGTTAGTTGGCGCAGAGGATAGTGCACCAGCCCTGAAGTCAGGAGAAGCTGAGTTCAAACCTGGTCTCAGACACTTAACACTTCCTAGCTGTGTGACTCTGGGCAAGTCACTTTTAATCCCAATTGCCTCAGCAGAAAAAAAAAAAAGTCTTTTTTCAGAGGTTGTCATCCAAATGATTGAGTCTCATTACGAGAGCTTTAGCAATTCATTTGTATTGTTTGGTTCATTTTTTTCCCCAAGGTTTGGTCCAGAAGGCTAAGAAAGCAAAAAATAAGTTGTTGAAAAGAGAAGATGATCGGTCAGAGTCTGGGACACAAGGATATGAATCTTTTAGCTATGGAGGGGTAGATCCATACATGTGGGAACCACAGGAACTTGGTAAGAAAAGGTTCTGTTCCAGTAAACTGAAGTAGCAACCTGTGTTGACTTTTATTGAGGTGCTTAATTATAGTATAGCTACTGATTCCTTTTGAAATGAATTACACTTCATGGAACTTAAGTAGCCACAGTATGATATAGCCTATAATAATTAATGTTGGTTATTATTGATATGTTTTCTACTTACATTATACAATCTACCATGGGAGGTATTATTCTGAATTGTAAAATTGTAGATTTGGATGCAAACGAGCATAGAAATTTTACCCAAGGTAAGGGGGAGGGAATGGGAAGATAGAGAGCCTGCCAAAATCTATCCTGAGATAAGTCATTTTTGAAAACCTAAAACAGTACACTAGAAACCCAAATGCCAGTCGTAGTCATATGAAATTTTACTAGATATTTGGTGCCATGGCTCATGATTGTTAATAAACAATTGTGGAAAATCAGGCATGTTTTGGGCTCTAACCTAAATGAACTTATGGTATAGTTGGAAGAGTGAAGATAATAATGCTGGCATTTTTATAACTTCAAGGTTTTTAAGGTCTTTTGCATAATTCTCATTTGACTTATAACAACTCTATGAGATGTCTCCATGTCACAGATAAAGAAACTTTGGCAGCTCAAAGACGCTTGTGGTCACACAGCTAGTAACTTTCAAATATGTGGAATTTGAACCCAAGACTTCTGGATTCTAAGTGTAGCACACTTTGTATGCTACTGCTTACAGATTTAGGCATTTAATCACTAATCATCCAATTCAGCACATGATAAAGGGCTAAATGGTGCCAGGAAGGAGGAAGAACTCTTGGAAAAGAGTTTTCCATATAACTTAGTCAGGGAAAACATCATGGAAATATGTTTCAAGTAATCATTGAGGAATTTTAGTCTGGGGGAAGAACATGAACAAGAATTCAGAATTAGGAGTGATTTGGTAGCAGAGTTGGTGTTAGGAATAGAATAATAGGTGACGTTGGATAGGTGGTGAGGGCTAGAACTATTGAGAGACCTTTTTTGGATATAAGATTAACATGTGTTACTGGAGCTAGTCAGTTCAGAGTGGATGTTCTGTTTCCAATTTAAATATGTCTAAAAATTTAAGTTTTTCATCCATTTTTGAAATTTCTTTGGAATTGAGATAGGGAATAAATACAGTGTAAATAAATAAGTAGTTTCTTTTACACAATTGATACAGAGCTCTGCAGATTAATGAGAAGAATTACATCTTATTTCGTTTCCCTTTCATCTCTTAGGTGCTGTGAGGAGTCATCTTTCTGATTTCAAAAAACATCGAGCTGCCAGAATTGACCACTATGTTGTTGAAGTCAACAAATTAATAATCAGGTTGGAAAAGGTATATTTTTCCTCTGAATTTTTGGGCAAGTATATATGTAGATTTGGTAATTAAAGCCATGGAAAAATGAATAATATATGCAAATATATAATTTTTGTGACTAAATATTTCATTTCAAATTCAAGAAGATTTTAATAAACCCTGGAGTTTAGTAATAATAGCTAACATTAGTATAGTGCTTCAATGTTTTAAAAAGTTTTATATATAATTATCTCATTGGAGCCTCACAATAATTCTGTGAAAATAGGTACTATTCTACCCATTTTGCAGATGAGGAAACTGAGGCCAAGAGATAGAGGTAAAATGATTTGCCTAGGGTCACATGGTACAGAATAGGCTGATTTTGCTAAGGATTTGATGCGTGCAGCAATATTTTCATGGTCTGGTTGAAAGAATGCTAGAAGTACTGATCTGGAAACAAGGGGACATGGACTTGGGACAGATCTGAAACAATTTAAATGACCATTTAAATGATTTAGTTGCTCCATCTACAGAGAATAAAGGAATAAGACTATATACTCTTGAATCCCTTCTATGTAGAAAGATTGGACAGACTTGGCTTTTTTTTTTCTGATTTGTGTCTAGAACCATCACTAAAGACACACTTGATTAACAAGCCTTTTAGTTCTCCCTGTTGCTGCTTTTCCTTTATTGATAATTCTGTAATTGGGTATATTGTGTTGTTTCATCTGAAGGAAGTGTTCCTCCCTTCCCCCATCCCCAAAGAACCCCCCCCCCCCCAAAAAAAAAAAAATAAAAACAAACCTTTTATTGTGAAGACTGTTTAGATTGGGATATGTACGTCATGTAGTAACACATTTATACATAGGCCTTTCTATTGTTTAATGTAAACTTCCTCTGGCATCATTTGGCCTTACTTTACTGCTCCAGTGATCTTATCTTATTTATGTGAATGCTCTCTTCACCTGGACAAATGCCAACTTTTCTACAATTTAATAGAAAGGATTATAGATGTTGCTGTCACTTAAAAAAAAATCACCTGTAGTTAGCTTGGTTATGACTTCCCCTGTATTTAGTCTGATCCTTGAATAATAGATATACTCTCTATTGTTGCACTCATTTTACTTTGTTTCCTAAAAATAATTTATTTTCTACCATATGCACTATTATCCTGAGGGTATTGTTGGGCATTTTTGCAACCTCTGTGCAGAAATCGTTGTGTATTTTTGGGGGGATGGGGAATGAAGGGAAGACACTCTCAATTTTCCAGCTGAGATATAGGAGTATGGATATAGTGGGAAGTGTTATGGGGAATGAATTATTACCCTTTGTCTGCAGATGACTTAGAATTGACTCCAGAGCTCATGTGAATCTGTTAAATGGAGAATAAATTTTTGATTAGTTGGTTTTGGATTACAGCTAGAGTTCTTAAGACAGTTGAATTATTCAACTTTTATGTAATAATTGTCTTAATTATAATCATAATTACAAAAATATGCTCATTACCTGACTTCTTTTATTTGGAATCATTTTCTCTGATAGCTTACAGCCTTTGACAGAACAAATACTGAGTCAGCTAAAGTAAGAGGTGGGTTCAGAATGTTTTCCCAAGTCATTTATCATGTGTATTTGACTGACCAAATCAGTTTCAAGGATGTCATCTGTGTTTTTGGTTTTTCATAAAAGCAATAGAAAAGTCAGTTGTACCATGGGTCAACGATCAGGATGTTCCTTTCTGCCCTGACTGTGGAAATAAGTTCAGCATTCGTAACCGCCGTCACCATTGCCGCCTTTGTGGATCAATTATGTGCAAGAAGTGTATGGAACTGATCAGCCTTCCCTTGGCAAGTATGTAACATGGGGTGAATGAAGTTTTTTTTTTTTTTGTTTTGCTGTGTTGCAACTAAGATGTTGGTAAAGAGAGTGAAGGACTAAGCTTCCTGGCTCTACCTTACTGAGAACACCTCATGTTTAGAGCCTTGATATTAGTGGAAGAGATTTAAGAACTTGATTTTATATTTTGAGACTAGTTATTGCCATTAGCATCAGAAATATATACTAACCAAACAAAAATAGAACAGTTTTCTTAAGAATTAGGGCATAATGTCACACTATTTGATCAGACACTGCTGACCTTTCCTTTGTGTATAATTGGCAAGAGTGTACCTGGCCCTTTGTTAACAGTCAGAGAGAGCCCTTGAGAATAGCATGAGAGGATAAGCCATTTTGATTTTATCCCACCGGTGTTCTACCATCAACTTAAACTCTTCTCTCTGAGACAAAATGCTTGTTGGACTTTCCTGACTGTAGAGGAAAACTGCTTCCCATTTATTTGTTCAGCGAGTATATTGATTGAGGACTTGCTGTAGTCATGCTGCAAGTCACTGTGCTTAGGAAAAATGAACGAGGAATGCTTCCTGCTCCCTAGGAAATTAGGGTAGAGAAGACAGAAATGACTGTACTAGGGGGATGAAGTACTCTTGAGGTTCAGTTGAGTTCAGTTTATTTTAAACTAAGTAGCAGGAGGCTGGTGACTAAGGAAACCTTGAGGAAGTTGGTATTTGAGACAGTTCCTGAGATGAGAAGGGATTCCATGAGAGAAAAAACAGGATGAGCAAAGACGAGGAGGTGGGAAAGTGTAAGGAATGTTCAGTGTGTCCTGAAAAGTTCATTTTGATTGGTGTATAGAATAGAAGAGAAAGCTGAAAAGTGGATTGAAACAGGATTAGAGAGGATCTGGAATGCAAAGGTGAGGTGGTTTAGTAGGCAGGAGGGAACCACGCCCAGTTCTAGCCTGTAACCCCCTGAAGTTTCTCACAAAAGCTGAACCGGGGAGGCTGCATTTGAATAGTCTATTTGCTGTATTATAATTGAACTACTTGGAAAAATTTCAGTTCCCAAATCTGAAGATACAAGTCTGAACCTTAATGAGATGGGAGAAGGGAAATTTGATTTAGGGTCATTACTGAATCACTTGTGATTTGTGTGTTTCTAGGCAAACTCACCAGTGCCAGCAAAGAGGCCTCCTTGACTTCCCACAGCAGTCCCAACCAGTCACCTAATAGCATCCATGGTTCGCGAAGGGGCAGCATCAGTAGCGTGAGCAGTGTTAGCTCTGTATTGGATGAGAAAGACGATGAGCGTATCCGCTGCTGTGGACATTGTAAAGAGGCCTTGCTTAAGAGAGAGCAGCAGATTGATGAGAAGGAACATACTCCTGACATTGTAAAACTCTATGAGGTAGAACATTGTTCACTTTCTTGGGGCTGTGTACCAAGTGGATATTGGTGTATGCAAAAAGTATACCTAAAGCACAATGTTTACTTAAATTTAACTTCTTTAAGCAGCAGGTTCCTTTCCTCAAGTTATTCCAGATCTCCTGTACAGGATTGGGGTCCTATTTCTAGCTAGGCGTTGGGGTATGTGGCAACATCCTGGGTTTCCTCACTCACTATTGCCAACTTGTGACTAGGAAAGTGAATGTCTTGGTGACAATGAGAAATGGTGGCAGGATGGCTGAAATGCATGGAATAAGATGGGTGAAGGCCAGAGGCAGGACTGGATGGACCCTTGGCCCTGGTGAATTGTCCCTGGTAATGGAGGATTCATTGAGATGTTGCCATTGCCATGTTTAAGACTGCTCACATACCTCATTTCCTGACGTTATTAATGATTCCAGTAGCAGAGAAGCATGTGGTTTTATCTTCCCCTTTTGTGCAGGGAGAGCTGAAGCCCATCTGCCAATCTGGGATTTGTGTTTTTGCTGATTTTTTAATCCTTGTGGGTAAAAAATGCTGTGATTTCCTTTTGTTTTTTTTTTTGGTAGAGAAGGAAAATTGGCAGTTGCTGCCTCTGGTCAAGGACTTCATTACTTTTGTTACTTTTTAACCTCTCTCTCTCTCTCTCTCTCTCTCTCTCTTTTTGTACATAACTACTCAGATCTTTATTTCCGTGGGGCGTGGGAGAGAAGGGGTATGCAGGGATTCCATAAAATGTTTTCTGGAATCTTCTTGCTTCAGAATGGACAAGAGCATTGGGAACAGTTATTGTCAAGGAAAAGTGAAGGGATCAGCTTTTTCATGATGCTGAACAAACTGATTTATCACTTGACTCATCTCTGCTTTACTCAGGGACAGAAATTCTCTTCCCTTATTTTTTCTTCCCTTGTTGAATCATTTGATAAAGAAATGGTAAATTGACATGTCTTAGCCTCTTGATCTAGATCTGTAAGTAAATCTTTCTTGGAATGGAAAAATCCCATTTCCCCATCATTTTTCCTCTTTCAGAAACTACGAATTTGTATGGAGAAAGTTGACCAGAAAGCTCCCGAGTATATTAAAATGGCAGCATCACTGAAGTAAGCCACCTTGCTCTCTATTTTCCATGTTGGTAAGGTGATGCATTTTGGGTTTTCTCTACTAGATAACGTTTTGTACCTGAAAAATAAAAACTTTTAAAGATCAGCTAATAAGAATAATAATAAAAATCTTAAGTACAATTAATGTGTGTGTGAGGGGGAGTATCATAGAAAGGCTTATGAATGTTAAAGCTATGAGAGGCTTAAAGATCATGTACTCCACATTACCTTATTGTGGAAATGGAAAGATTGAGGTCTTTAAAAGTGATTTGCCCACAAATATGAAACAGATCAAGAGCTTGTGTTTACTTAAATTTAACTTTGACTTGAAGTGTACACCTGACTTTTCTTTCATGGCCTTCTATAGCCATGTAAACAAATACATGTCATGTCTCATGTGAAGAAAATCAGGTAGGTTAAGTATAGTCAGTCATTTGGGCCCAGTTTTGCAGATTAAACCACTGTAGGAACTCTCCCTTTTTCTTCCTCTGCTGCTGTAGGCTTTATGGCCTGGAGACTCCCATCCCTGCCTCATCCCATCTTTGTTCCCTAGTTTTTATCTCACCAAAGTGTCTTTGAGTATTGAGGAGTAGGGTCCTTGGTGGTCTGGACTGATGGGAGAGGAGGCACATCCTGACACACCCTTTTTACTCCTTGTTATCCACATGTCTTTCCTTTTCCTCTTGCTTTTGTTGGTGTGATTGGTAAAAGAAGGAAAGGAAAGGGGACAGAGAGAGAAGAAATAGGAAGTGGGAAGTTGGAAATACTCTTCTGCCTTTGTTCTGCACCACCTCCTCCACCCCCTTTCTCTTCATCCTGTGAAGCATCTTAAACCCTGAGGCTTTTCACATCTGGCTCCAGTTTTCTCTTGTTCCATCCTAATTTTGCTTCTTTCTTGTCACCGTTCTTCATTCTTCCTCATACAGGTCCCTTGACACTTGTTCTGAAAATGCATAATAGAGGTGAATGAGATTTTATGATCTTTTTAGATTGACTTTCAAGGGACAAATATCTTTGGAGAACTGAAAAAAGACTTTCAGTTCATTGGTCACAAATTATCAGAGACCATTTTGCAAGTATAAAAAACTCAGAGAATGTCAAAGGATGTCTATTCTGAGCCCTCTTTTGGAGGAAGAAGCTGAAGCTCAGACATGGCTGAGCAGCTCTCCTCACTCCCAGTTTATTCTTTTCTATCACATCATAAGGTTATTGGTCATTGAAAAGAATTATTTTTAGGTCTAAAACTCACAGCTTAAAAAAAAAAGTAAGCTTTGCCTTGTAGGCAATAAAATGAAAGAAAGCCAAAGCCCTTTTCAGTTTGCTCAGCATAACTCAGCTGTGGCTGAGTAGCCATTTTCAAGATTGTATCAGCTGAGAGATCTTTGAAATGTATTTCTTTTTCTGCAACTGGGTATTAGCAAACTGATTTTGTTTAGAGGAGGCAGCTTATCAAATGAGGAACAACTGGGTAGGTTTAACCTAGAAAAAAACAGACTTAGGGAGACAGGATCATTCTCTTTAGTTGTCTGAAAGGCTGTCATGTGGAAAAAAGTTGATTTGTTTTTTGAGAACTAGAATTAGTAGTAAAAATTAAAAGAAGATAGATCTTCCACCTTAAAAATGAGAGCTGATTAGCTTCAGAATGAGTTACTTTTATATGTAGTAGGCTTCCCCCACTAGAAATATCCAAGCAAGGTTGAATAACTACCCTCTAAGGAGGTTGCAGAGGAGTTACTTTTTAATTGGACAAGAGGTTAGATCAAGTCAGCTTCTACAACCTTTCTATCTGTGATAATTGACATTTTTGTAACCTTTTAAGTCTTAAAAAGTACTATTTTCACAACAACTCTGAAGTATTTTGTTGTTGGCCAGTTGTTTCATGTCCAACTCTTTGTGACTACATAAGAGAATTTGCACTGCCCTGCTGTGGTCTCTAAGAGGGGAAATTCCGATTCCTTTCACATTTTATTTGTTTAAGCTAACATGTTTAGAGCATCTCCCCATGCATCTTATAGGACATGGTATAATTTGCTAGTTTTAACCCAACTAAGAGAGGCATTATGTATTGAGAAGAGCACTAGATTATGAGGCATTTGGGAGACCTGAGATCTCTCTTTAGCATTCCCTTATGTAACTGAATAAACCCTCTGAAAACTTATTTAATTTCTCTGGGACTCCATTTTTTCATTTGTAAAATGGAGGTTTAGATGAGATCCTTTGAGTTCAAACCAGATCATTTGAATTAAGTTTTGATGAATATTCTTTTAAATATATTGTAGTAGGGCTGTAAACTGAAAGCTCACTTCTAAAAGAGTCATCATCTTCTCAATAGTCATTATCTTCTTTTCAGCAAAGAAATGCTATCTTATATAGAAAGTCTTGAAATGCCACTTTTACCTGGATAATATCTTTGCTGTCATTCATTTTGTGATGTAACTTTTGATTTTTTTAAGTGGGTTTTTTTTTTTTTTTTTTTTTTGACAAAATGTGATCTAATACAGATGAATGTATGCTTTCTTCTCAGTGCTGGGGAAACAACCTACAGTTTGGAACATGCTAATGACCTCCGAGTAGAAGTGCAGAAAGTGTATGAATTAATAGATGCTTTAAGGTAAGGTACATTTGGAGAGAAGTGTTGAAAATGAGGCACTTGGGTCATGATTTAGTAGCTGGTTTGCTTGGATAGTGTCCTGCATTTATTTAAATGTTATGAAGCCATTGAAAGGAAATATTTTTCTGGTGTTTGTGATGGAAATATGCATAGTTAAAAGTAAAGATAATAACTTTTATGCTTTTATATCCTGGAAGCTTCCAATTAGATGTTTTTTGTTGTTTGGTTGTTTGTTTTTTTTTTTTTTTGGGGTGAGGCAATTGGGGTTAAATGACTTGCCTAGGATTACACAGCTAGTAACTGTCAAATGTCAAGGCCAGATTTGAATTCAGGACCTTCTAACTCCAAGGCCAGTGCTCTGTCCACTCTACCCTCTAACTTCCCCCAGCTAGATGCTTTTTTAAGAGTAGTTTTTGGCTTATGGATGAGTCCCTTACACATTTTGGGGTTTTGCTGTCAAGAAGCAAAGAGCAGGTGTGGTGTGGAGGGATATAACTGTCCTTTAGGATAACTGGGACTGTAACAACTCCGTGTGTGTGTGTGTGTGTGTGTGTGTGTGTGTGTGTTGAGTGGCTGTATGTCTGCCAGTGTTTTCCAAATGTGGAATGTTTGATATCATTATGGGTTTTTTCCTTCACATCCTCAGTCACTCTTTGCAAAATAAACTCTGCCATTGTGTTTTCATTGATGATGAAGGACATTACATTGATGTGTTTATTTTAATTCAGTAAGAAGATTTTAACACTAGGCTTGAACCAGGAGCCTCAGCCACATCCCAGAGCTTTGCAGCTCCAGAGAATGATAAGATATTCAGCTACGCTTTTTGTACAGGTAAAGCCCTACTCTTAGCAAAGTTCTGTTTAGGCATTTTATTCCTAAATGTTTCTTCATCACTGTGACTGCTCCTTCTAAGACAGAAATACTTTAACCATTTTCTGGGAAGTTCACTGACCAAAAAAAAAAAAAAATACTCCCCACCCCCGCCTAATAGTATTTAATTTTTTCAATTACATGTAAAGATGGTTTTCACTTTTATAAGATTTTGAGTTCCAAATTTTTTCTCCCTCCCTCACTCTCTTCTTGTCTCTCCAAGATGGCAAGCATTCTGATGAAGGTTATACATGTACAATCATATCAAATATAAATCCACATTAGTCATGTTGTAAAAGAAGAATCAGAACCAAAGGGAACCAGAGGAAAGAAAAAAATAACAACAACAACAAAAAAAGAAAATAGAATGCTCAGATCTGCATCCAGATTCCATAGTTTTTTATCTGGATATGGATAATATTTTCAATCATGAATCTTTCTGAATTGTCTTGGATCATTGCATTATTGAAAAGAGCTCAATCTGTCATAATTTATTTCAAAAACCTTTTTGAAAGAGAAGTAACATGCATGGTTTGTATGGTTTTTTCAAAGAAAAGATTCCCTTATTTGGAAGTGAAGATTTGAAGTTAAGTGTTGTTTTTTTTCCAACTATTGATATCATTAATGTCTTTGAATTCCCTGTATGGTCTAAGGGAGGCTACACCTTATGTTCAGAATCTAAGGTCCTTTACAATTAAGTATGTTCAGCCAGATAATTTTATTTCAAAGGAATCTGTGATTCTTTGCAGGAAAAGTTACTTGGTTTGATGTCACTGCCAACCAAAGAACAGTATGAAGAACTGAAAAAGAAAAGGAAGCAGGAAATCGAAAGGAAACTGATCATGGAAAGACAGGTGAAGCCAGTTATTGGGGCTTAGTCAGGTTTGTGCTCGACTCTTTGGGAATGGTTGGTTGTAGTGCTCAGTTTAGTATTCCTGCTCTTAAATTCAGGGGACAGGAGGTGGTGGTGGTGATGGGGGGGGGGGGGGGGGGGGGGGGGGGGAGACAGATGAGCTTGCTCTTTGTTTTCATGTTCTCTTAGTGGATTGTTTTTGTGTCATTACCTATTCCTGTTTTCTACCGTTGCTTCCCAGTCCCTAGAAATACATAAGAATAAATGTAGTAATTGTCCTCCCCCAAATTTTGAACTTCTTTTAGAGACATTACTGGGATTCACTTGTATAAAACGTCTTAGACTGTGGAACTGGCAGGAACTTTAGAGATGTAGTCTCGTGTGATAATCTTACTGTTTCTTTCCTGCATGGACTTTTTAGGCTGCTCTAGAACTACAGCGAAGATCGGAAGAGAGACAGAAAGAATTGGGTTCCCGAGGTGCGGTGAATGGAGAAGAGACTTTTGTCCATAAAGGTGCTGTGAGGAAAGCAGAGGGCTGGCTCCCTATGTCCAGTGGGCCAGACCACAATGAGGAGTCAGACCCCCTCCTGCAGCAGATCCACAACATCACGTCTTTCATTAAGCAGGCCAAGGCAGCTAACCGGATTGATGAAGTACGCATGCTTCAGGAGAACCTACGGCAGCTCCAGGATGAGTATGACCAGCAGCAGACACAGAAAGCCATTGAACTATCTCGAAAGCAGGCAGAAGAGGAAGATCTGCAAAGGGAGCAACTGCAGGTTCTTCGGGAAAAAGAATGGGAGAGGGAGCAGTCCCAGGTACTCTCTCATCACTCACGGACTCATTCTTTAGACTTCAAAGACAAGCTCTTTCAGCAGGAACCTGGGATGGAACCTCAGAACCAGATAGCACATGTTTTGGACCTGGGTCCCTCTTTGGTCCGAAATAATGTGACTTTTAAGAGCCCTTCTCCCAACTCAGTCCAGGAGCCAAATAAAGAGAAATCTATGTTTCCTATGCTTGGTCAAGAAATAGTGAAGCAGAGTACTGGGGTACATCAAAATGAGGTAGCTTCCTTGAACCCCTTTGAAGAGGAAGAAATCTCTAGTCCTGGAAACGAAGACTTCACTAATCCATTTGCTGAAGATGTTGCTCATGGAGGTTCTTCACCTCATTCAGCAGTCCCCAGTGTTAAAAAAGAATATAATCCTTTTGAAGATGAGGAAGATGAACCCCCTGGAGATGCAGATGGCCCCATTCTCAATCCCTTTGAAGTGGATGATCTTCCTTATCAAAAGCATTCCAGCCCTCCCAATCCTGGCAACCCATTTGAGGAGCCAGTCTCCACCAATCCCTTTGACATAGATGACAGTGAGACTGAGAGAGAAGAGCTCATAGAGGAAGAGCTGCTTCTCCAGCAGATTGACAATATCAAAGCATATATTTTTGATGCTAAGCAATGTGGCCGCTTAGATGAGGTGGAAGTGCTGACGGAGAACTTGAAAGAACTGAAGCGCGCATTGGTCAAGCAGAAGGAGAAAACTAACTGATGGGAGCAGGCATGGGAATACTACCTGTGCCGGGGGCGCTCACAAGGTGGTCTGAGAATGGGAGCAATGGCTGATGGAGGCTTCAAATGGGGACAAAATAAGATGGACAAAGTTATGAAAGGGAATCTGCAGTTTATGCTATGCACTTTTACTGAGGTGTTTCCACTAACTTAATAAAAAGGGGTACATGAACAGGTAAATAAGCATTCAATTGCTGTTTTCCTGTTCTTATTTTTTTCCCCCTTAAGAAGGGATTGAAAATAGTCCCCCCAGAATTGTTATCTAAATGCTATGCAGGTCTGGGGGCCAGAGTAAAACTAGCTAAAGTCACATGGGTCAGTTTTATTACTTCTCTTTTAATCATTATGCAGTATTATGGGGCAGCCTTAAAAACTGGCCTTCCACCAAACCAAGAGTAAAACTTGGTGTGCTGAGGCAGAGGTCTGTGATCTCAAAGGGAATAACGTCATATTAAAGCTCCATCATGTAGCTTACCAAAAACTCCCAGCTATTTAAGAGCAGGTAATATTCCCTTGCACTGTGGCTTGTGCCCAACTTTGTAGTTGTTTACTCTAATAGAAACATGGACCGTGATATTTAGAAACAGACATTAGACTTTTCAGCAATTTTCTTTTTAGAATATTGAGTGGAAATATTTTTGGGCGGGAGATGGGAATGAGGGGTTGAGCAATGGAATGTTAAAATTCCTCTCTAGACCTTAGCCCTTCTCCTTATTTCTGAACCTAAAGTGGCTTGCACATCCCATTGTCAGCAAGTCAATTGAGACCCAACAGTTGGCTGCTGCTGTTTGGTACACAAGCACCATCTCGGGGAAAACATAATCCCAAAACTATATATAGGGACAGATGAAATGATGATGTATGTATTTTTGGAACTCCTTGCCTTGAAACTTTGGAAAAGCCACTCCTTATTACTTAGGCCTCTTTTAGCACTTATGGGAAAAGGAGTATGTTCTTAAAACAGAGGAAAAATTCAGATACCTTTTGGGACAGATTGAGACAGTTCCATATATTCCTCCCTCAAGGTAGTGAGTCAGAGGAGACATTTTCACCACTGCTATTAGTATTACAAGAGTTGTATGTTTTGAAGCACAATATATGATTGTTATAATACAGCTGCATAACTTGAATTGTCACAATTTCAAGGCTAAAAAGTAGAATATTTAATTTACCCCTTAGTAGTCACTGCACTTCTTAAGAACAGAACCTAAGTAACTTTAAGGGTTAAATTTAGTGTAGTCCTATGAAGAACTGGACCTATTGCCACATTCATATTTAAGTAGACTTCTGGCAGTAAAATTTGTGTTACTGACTAAAAATCATGTACCCCATTACGTTTATGTGATCTGAACCAATTTCTGTTCTTTTGATTCTCTGCAAAAGATGACAAAAATCATTTCTCTCTTATTAGTGAATGATTGTTGCTCATCACTATTTCTATCATGGAATTTCTAGTAGAAACTTAAAAAAAAATCTCTTGAAACTGTTCAGACTGCTGTAAAGTTCAGCACATTCTGCTTCTACTGGCCAGTGAAAAGGGGTAGAATTGGGAGAAGGCACTTTTGGCCTTATGATTCTGATTAATGAAAAGGTAGAGTGTGTGTGTGTATGTATGTGTGTGTAGGTGGAGTTTTTGGGATGGATGAACAACACAAATATAATTAAGTGCTTTAGGGAACAAAGCAACGACGTGTGTAATTGCTACTGTGTTAATCAAGTTTCAATTGTATATTACTTTAATTGTGGGCAGAGCCAAAGTCCAGTAAATCTTCTCAATGGACCTTTCTGATTTCCATTGTTTTTGACTATATACATTTAGGGTGACAGCATTGCCAGGATTCTTCATAGAAACTTCAAGAACTAAATCCCTCTTTTTCTGTTATAATTATAGTATTTTTTTCCTAAAAGAGGGCTGCTTTAGTTTTACCCCTTGAATCAGTAGTCCCTAAACTTCAAGAACACTAAGAGACATATTTATAGGGTATGTTTTAGACGAGTTTATTGAATGTACTAAATAAAACATCCATTTCCTCACAGGAACAATATTACTCCAAAGCTGAGTTCTTCTGGAACCATATTCATGTAATAAGAACACAGGGGCATTTGGAGGATCAGAATTCTCTGTGACTGATCTTCACTATCCACCACTTACTGCCCCTTGATCCATTTCTTGTGCCAGCACAATGTCGACGGGTGATGAGTTGTGGATTTGAAACTAGTTTTAAGTCCTTGCCTTCTGTGTGGATGTTCCACCCCTTTGTAAGCCATCTGAGCCGGGGCAGTGTCATCTCTAACCAGAGATTTGAGTTGGGTGAAGCCAGAGGGGTTGGTCTGTTTTTAGCTTCTCTTCTTAAAGGTAGAGAATGTGTTAAGACACATTTGGGTTTTATACATCAGATAAATTGGGTTTCTCTGCATTATGCTTTCTATTTTTCCTGTTTAATATACACTAATCAAGTATACTTATTGTACATGTAGCTCAGTGTATTTTTGCTAAGACGCTGAAGTGTACCTTTTAGTTCCGTGTCGTTGTGGTCAATGTGGTAGACTAGGCAGTCGGGTAACTGACCAAAAGCTGGAAGCTTACTTGTTTGTACTTGGGCCGTACGGGGATACAGACTGATAGCTGAAAAAGCCACCTGTCCCCAGAATCATGTAGCGTTGGTTTGTACGTTTGCATGCACTGTCGCATCCTTGTACTGAAATGTAAAAAAAATAAAGTAACAAATTTTTGTGGTTGTGTGCTTTAAGTTAAAGTTAAGCCAACTCTTAAGGAATGAACAGGAGAAATAACCGTGAACCAAGGTGAATAACTGAGCTGGGAATCAGGAGCTGTAGACACCAATCCTGCCCACTGTGGAAGTGGGTAACTAGGTGAGTACCTTTCTATTTGGACATCTTAGAAGTCTTGCGCTATCTGGAAGATGTTTTTGCTACACTAAGAAGATATTCTATGCTCAATGTAACTCGGAAATGAAAAAATTTTAAATTGTTATTAACGTCTTGTTATCAGCAGTACCCCACTTTCAGTCATCACATACAATATTATTTTAAAACGGGAAAAAGCCTAACTGGTCTATACATTGAAAACCTTTGAGAATGTGCACAATATTTTCAGCACTTATGGATCTCTCCTCTCACCTCTGGAAAAGGGTGAATTGGGAGTGTCAGCTCTTCACTATTTTTGAACTTAAAATTAATGCTTTATAATTTTTGCAGCATTCACTTTTGATTTTTTTCAGTGATTCTTTTCATTTACATTGTTAGTAGTTATAGTTTATATTTTCTTGTCTCTGCTTAACTCTGCCTTTATTCATGTAGATATTTTCATGTTTCTCTATCTTCACATCTGTCCTTAGAGCAAAGAATATTCCATTACATTCATTTAATGGAATTTGTTTGGCTCTTCCTCAGTAGCTAGGCATGGAGTTTATTTCTATTTCTTGATTGTCGTCAGAAATGCCATTTTCTCATACTTGAAGATTTTCTCATCAGTAATTTCCTTGAGGTAGAAGCCCAATGATAGTTTTTAGGTCCAAAGTGTGGATTTTTGGACATTGTATTTACTTTCTTTGCATAACTCTAAATTGCTTTCCACACTATAGTACTTATTCCAATCACTACTCTTTGTTGGAAAGGTGAAAGACCCAAGGAAATTCTGCTAGCTATGTAATGAAAAAGTTTTCAGAGGATTCTGGGAAGATGACGAAATGGGTCATACTGATTCATAGCTCCACCAAAAACATGCATGGGCCTCTCGGTAGTCCCTCCAACATAATTATCAATTTGGACAGTTTTCAGGGTATGAAATGAAAGCTCAGATCTGTTTTGAGTGCATTCCTTTGATCATTGATGACTTCTTGTTCTGTTGTTTTGTGGTTGTGTCCAATTCTTCATGACCCTCTTTGGGGTTTCTTGGCAAAGATGCTGGAGTGGCTTGCCATTTTCTCCAGCTCATTTTGTAAATGAGGAAACTGAAGCAAAGGGTGAAGCGGCTTGCCCAAAGTCCCAGAGCTAGATTTGAATTTAGAAAGATGAATCCATTTGACTGACTCCAGACTACTGTACCACCTGGCTGCCCAAAGTGAATAATCTTTCAAATTGTAAAGTTTTTCTTTTTGCAGATTTTCTTTTGAGGACTTTTTGTTCATATCCTCTGATCTTTTTATCTACTGAGAAATGACCATTGGTCTTATATGCATACGAATAAGGTATGTGTATGGTATACACATTTTTCCCCTTTTGATCACCTCCCTTATCCTAGGCATGTTAATTTTGTCTGTGCAGAAGTTTTTCAGTTTCATGTAATGACTCATCTTTTAATTTTCTGTGCCTTTTCCCTTTGGTTAAAATGTATATTCCATCCATACCTGAGAGAGATGTAATCTGTTCCTAATTTTTTATTAGTTTGATCTCTAACAAACATTAGTCACACATCATTTAGAATATATTGTGGAATATGGTGTAAAATGTGCCAGTCTGAGTATAATTGTTGCCAGATTGATTTCCAGTTTTATCAGTTTTCAGCAGAAAGGGAGTTCTCTTCTATATAAGCAACAAATTTTGTCATTCTTTCTCATTTTATCAGATAGGTTAATCCATTAATATTTAAAGTTTAAGCTTTACTTTCCACTATCATTTATCTGTAATAGCCCACACACACCAAATTTGAATTTTTCTCTCATTTATTTTCTAGCTTAATCTGTTTCAAAACAATCCTCTTTCCATTAGCTCTATTCATATCGCCCGCAGGCTCCAGTCCCCCATTGTACTTTTACTAGTTTTGTTTCACTAACTTTATTAGTTTCCTTTTTCTGTCTTACCTTTAGCTAACTACATAATAATCATCAATATTTCTATAGCACTTCTTATGTGCCAGACACTGTGCTTGGGTGATAAGGATGCTTATTCCCCTTATTTCATTTGATCCTCACACCTTGGGGGAGAGGTGCTATTATTAGGAAACAGGTCAATTGCCTTGCCCAGGGCCACACAGGGCTGGACTAGTAAGTGCCTGACCTTAGATCTGATCTCAGGTCTTCTAGACTCCATGCTGGTGTGATAAGACACGTCAAAGGTTTCCAGTTGCATTCTGGTTGGTCACTGCTAGTTCTCCTAACAACTGTGTTTCTTTCTCCTGAAGGACTCAGGAACTATAAGCAAGTACCCAGTTACCAGAAAGAAGGGAATCAAGCCTTTGTTAACTATTTCTAGGTTTTAATGCCTCAGTGTAAAGAACTGGACCTTTTAAAAGCAAACTGATCCCACACAGTTGTGTATGGGATATTTAATACCATGTAATTGATTGATAGACTGCAGTTTAAATTCACCTTGATATGAAAACAAAATTTAGGTTGAAATGCTGACACTAAATTATCATCCCCATAACTGCAATTAAAATCTCTTAATTTCACACAATACCTTTAAAGACTTTTATGTTATTGTTGCATAAATGTTGAAAGCCCATTATCACTTGCAGCCCTTAAAACACAGCAGTCTCATGGTTATGAAGGCTAGAATATGGGGGTGGGGACGACTTGGCATCAAAATACATCAAGTTGGGTCAAAGAGAGGCTTAGAGACCTGATGATACCAACTCTAGGCAGTTTTTACATCGTCACTACCCAGTAAACAAATGCATCTCTTAGTAAAAATGTTCCCTTGTCTTAGAGAACTAGGAAATCACATTTTTAGAAGCAACACAGTGTTTTATTAGCAAAACAAGTCTTTTCTCTTCTATCCCCCAGCCTTGTTGTTTTGTCTTCTTCCTCTAGTCTTGTGCCAAGTCTCCAAAATGGGTCCTTTGGAATACAAGGTAGCTTGGGCCTTCCTGGGCTCTGGAGAGGTCTCGGAGCTTCCCAGCTGCTGAGACTGCGTGAATCTCTGCCTTGGTCTCACTTGGTCTCTAAGGCCCGTGGCTTTCAGCACCGGCCTGGATGTCCCAGGCATCCGAAGTCTCCACAGTGGGCCCTCAGTCTTGGGCACTGGCTTTCAGAGCAGCTTTGTACTTGCCCGTCATCTCCTTGGGCAAAGGAACGACAGCCGGACAGGGGACCTGTCCTTCTACTTCACAAATACATTCCCGCAGGCAATACTTTTTGGGTCCAAAATTAGCTGGGTGAGAAAGCTTCTTTTTCTCTAGCTCTTCCATCTTGAGGACTTCCCTGTCAAAAAAAATGATGAGACCCAGTGAAGTGATATTCAGACAATTTTCCTTTGGGTCAATTAACAAAAAGAAGGGGGAGAATCTGCTGGTCTGGAAGCATTCCACTATGCTGTACCTCTTCACCAATCACTGCTCAGTGTTTTACTGATGGCAGAACTGGAATAAATATTAAACCTAGGTTCTATTGCTACATTCCCAATTTATCTTGGGACTCGTGCCTCATTCCCCTTCTAAAATGTAAAATAAAAACTTAGGTCAACATTTCCCCTCTCAAAGAAAGAATAATGATAGCAACTGTTTATTATGGTTACAAAGACCAGTCAATTCGGTGACAAGCCCAGGATAGGTGGTGAGCAGAAGCCTCGTATCATTTACAGGGAACATCCCACCACTGGCCAGATTTACTTCCCTTGGAGGCAATCCAAAAACTAGGTTGCATTCCCCCAAATCATCCTCAGCCTGGGGAAAGGGATTTAGAAATCCTCTCATATATTCTCTCTCTCTCTTTTTTTTTTTTTTTGCTGAGGCAATTGAGGTTAAGTGACTTGCCCAGGGTCACACAGCCAGGAACACCCACATACTCTTGATGCATACAGTAAGGTACATGCGTGCTGATACTAAGAATTTCTTCCCAGAATCCTTTTTCCCGAAATGCCAACAGTACCGATGATGAAACCAGTTTTTAAGCCCTTGTTAACACACTTTTGCTGATAATTAAGACATTTTGTTTAGAATAAAAGCAGTCTATAAAATCAGCTATTGTGTAAAAATTAAGCCACTAACTCCCTACTAGAAAAAACCGACGGGACAATAAAAATTGAAGTGAAAGATCTCTTCTGGATTATGGAAAAAGAGGCACCAAGCCTTTCTCTTCTTTCTTTTATGCTTACATGTAGAAAGAGCCTAAAATTGGGGAAGCTGGAAAGGTAGAGACTTTCACTTCACCTTTACAGTACTTTAAGACCAACAAAGAAGAGTCAAGGATTAATGCTTAGAAAATTTATGCAGGAGCTAGAATGACTGGGAGGAGACTATAATTCCAAGCTAGATTCAGCATGAGTTGTGGCAAAACCTTTTTCTGAAAAACAAAAAACAAACAAACAAACAAAAAAAACCAAAACAAAAAAAAAAACTTTGGGTTGTATTTTGGATTAAAAAAATAAAAAGAAAAAAGCATGATGATCTCAGATTAAGTGTGCTGTAAGATGATTACTTAATGACTTTAAGTGGCTGTGGCCCTCTACCATGCACTGTAGGTCAGGTTGTTTCTGGTTTTGTTTTAAGATGAATGACTTTTCAAAAGTTGACAATTATAAAGCAAAAACACTGAGACGGCAACTATCACAGTCCCTTGTGGTTTTAACAAACACTTAACAATGTTAGCCAACCTGTTTAAGTGATCAGAAAGCCTCCCGATTACCAAATGAGCTGTGCCTGAGACCTCAGCACACGCTAGAGGGAGCGTTCTGTCAGGACCCATTATGCTAGTGATCACTGTCCATCAAGGGGAGTAGTTCCAGAAGGTGGAGTACCCCCAATGTAAGTGGGAGCTCTCCAGTGATTGTGGATCCAGGAGACTGTGGGTACCTGAAACCTGCTCTTTCTTACCCTCATGTGCCAACCACTCTTTTGTACTTTTTCCTATGGCCACCAATTAGCCCCCAAGCAACTTACTCGGTTTTCCCCAGGATCTTTTTGATGTGCTGCATGATCTCTTTGTTGCTCTTGTCCTCCACGTCCACCAGGACCTGTTCACCGGAATCTAGAGAAGAAGCACAGTACAGGATCCTACCATGACCCCTTCACCAGTCCAGGCCCCAGTTCTCATGTTTGACACCAATTCACCAAAGAAAGGGACACAAGGGAAAGGAACACTGCCGGGAAGCAGAGAAGGAAGGGGCAGAATCCAGCACATCCTCAGTACCTGAAGAAAGCTGGTCCTCTAAGGGAACGCACACCACCCATCGGGGGCAATCTGCACCCCGAAGTTCCCCTATTTGAGCCTCGCCTGGCAAAGCCCCTAGAAGGCAGCTTCATTTTGCAATCTGAACTCAGATTAAGTGTCTTATAGAAAGAGGTTAGGCTTGGCCTGCTGATAAAGAGCTAAGGAGGGTCACTGGTCCAATGAGTTGAGAGGCAGAATGTTAAAAGCCAGGCCTTGAGCCTCGGTGGCTGCTGCTGGCAAACCCGGGCTCTGGGGCCGCAGCTAGAGCCTGTGGCTGGCAGGAGAGCGTAGGCACTCCCGCAGCCTGGCCGCCAGCCCCGCCCACTCACCCAAATAAAACCGCAGGAACGGCGATGGCGTCATGTTCTTGAACATCATGATCTGCACCCAAGGGTTTTTGTACTGAATCTGAGGAATGTTGAAAAACACAAATTTCCTACAAAGGGGAAAAAAAACCAGGAAAGACTATTAGGAGGTACAAGAATGACATCCATGGACACCTTCAGCAGCCATGAATCTGGGCGCTGTTTTCCCCGGGTTACCCACCATAGCGGGAGGCCTCTGAGGAGAATTTGTTAACAAAGGCTGGAACGGGCTGGTGCAGAACCAGGGCCAGAATGCAGACCCAATACTGTTCCCTCCCCAGGGCTCCGTACCCAAAACTACATGCCAGCAGCCCTGGACTAGGGGGACAGGGGACCCCGACCCATGTCACCTCAGGGCGCTTCCTCCCCTTTTTACCTTCCAGAGAAAGCGGAGGAATGGTGTGTGATATCTCTCCTCGCAGTTTCATGGGAGGTGGGGGGGGAAGGGGGAGTCAAGGAATACTGGGTTAGGGCCACATTTCAGAATGTCCTGTCCTGTTGACAACTGGACAAACTGAGGCAGATAACCCTATGGTGGGAAAGGTGGGCGACAGCACCGTGTGAGCACTTGGACTGAAGAGGCTGACGGTGGTCCCCGTCCGCTACCCCTGCCATGGATTTGGCTCTTGCAGGGCCCAGGTCTCTACGTGGATTGCTGAGAACAGGAAGGTGTTTTCTAGACTGCCCCTAGAACATGTTACTCACATATTCTGCTCCCCTCTCAAGAATGAGTGTGTTACAAACACAGGCAATTGGAGAGAGAAAAAAGCAACGGCTCTGGAATCAAGGGACGGGTTTTACCCAATTCTTGAGACTTTGGGCAAATAAGCTCCTGGAGCTGCACAGGGCTGCTTCTTATCTATTCTTGGCATGAACCCCCAGGGTGTGTTTCCTCATCTGTAAAACAGACTCAGTAACCTCTGGGGTCCTCTCCCCCTCTGGATCTCTATCTTGTCACTCATTGTAGGTGCTTAATGACTGGTGACTTGGACTCCAAGAAAGATGTCATGTGAAAATAATGACGTGACATTGTGCTGTGGTCACTGGTCCCCTGCTCTAACGCACAGATGAAGGTTCTTCTCAAGGCCAGACAAGGTCATCATGAAAGGCAAGAAGTACAGGGTAAAAAACAACCTGGGCCCACTTAGAATACATGGAGCTGCAAATAAAGGCTTCCCTGAAGCCTAGAAGCGGGCCTTTAGGACCCAAGAAAACTCACTCTCCTGTAGTAAATAGCCCGCAAACTCAATGAACTAATTACTGCAAATGTACTTAAGTCAAACACAAAAACTTTATATATAAATAGGGAGGGGAGGACGAGAGAGAGAGAGAGAGAGAGAGAGAGAGAGAGAGAGAGAGAGAGAGAGAGATGAATGTGCGAGTGTTGACAATGAGAGATGATGCAGACCGAGAAATTTAATAAACTCTCTTCAAGGATCTGAAAGACCCAGCTCATGGTCGAGCTGCCACACGGTGCTGGGCCCCAGAGGGAAGCGGAGGGAGCTCTGAAACCTGGGTAAGAAGCTTTCCTATCAATCCCAGCTGCCCTGGAGTGGATGGTGCTGAGAGTGCCCACGGTGCAGAGTGCAGGCCTGGAGTCAGGGAATTTCAAGCCCACCAAGATACTTCCTAGCTGGATGACCCTGGCCAAGTCATTTAACCCCGTCTGCCTCAGTTTCCTCATCTGTAAAGCGAGCTGGAGAAGGGAATGGCAAACCACTGCAGTATCTTTGCCAAGAAAATCCCTAATGGGGTCATGGAGAGTGGGGCAGGATTGAAGAATGACAAATGGAAGAGTGGTGGCTGGGCTGCCCCAGGAGGTGACAAGGGGTGCCCGCCACACCCCTGGGGAGGGGGCCGAGCACAGACCCAGGCCCTGTGGCCCGGGGTAACGCAGCCCACAAAGGGAGCAGCTCCGGTGCCACTGCGGGAGGGAAGGGCCTGCCACCTCCCCCATGATCCCTGCAGGAGGACGGCTCCGGGCACTGGATCCAAGGGTCTGCTTCTCAGTGGCAGCGACAACCAGGCCGCAGGACTGGGGAAGGGGCCCGGGAAAGCCAGCTCCAGAGAGGAGGAGGGAGGCCGGCTGGGAGGCTTCCCCGAGGCCACAAGGAAGACAATCCTGGAAGGTTCGGGCCTCAGGCCTTTTCTGACCTAGGGTTGCAACAGCCTGGAGAAAGGAGGCGGCTGCGGCTGCTGCCCCTCCCTTCCCCCCCCCCCCCCCCCCCCCCCCCGGCCCCCCCCGGGGCCCCCCCGCTCCCCTTATTCCCACATACCCCACACACCTCGGGGGCCACTCCGGCTGGGGGGATGCCCGGAACTACCTTCGGGGGGGAGCACGGGAAGCACAAACGGCTTGTGACGGGGAAGGAACCCGGAGGGAAGTCTGTGTGGGGCACCTCCCCCGGGCTCAGACTCTGCGGGCCTTGAGTGAGGGCTCTTGGGGAAGGCGGGAACAGCGGGACACGAGTCAACGGGCACTTACCCTGTCCCTGCTAGATGCCAAGCCAGGGGCTGAGAGCAACGTGCAAGCAAGCGGCGCCTCCAAGCGCAGGAAAAAGGGGGGGTCTCCTTGGCGGGGGGGGCCCCACAACCTTCCTGGGGACAAGGCCCGGTCCTCAGTCTGCCTTTTAGTGCCCAACTCCCCGGCACCCAGCAGGTGCCTAATTAATGCGCACAGGATTACACACTTAGTAAGTGCCACCGGCAGGGGAGCCTGGGAAGAACCAGGGCCCAAGGCCCCGCTGCATGAAAAGCCTCAGAGTAAGAACTCGCGCCCGGCACTCTTGCCCCTGGCTGGACAGGCAGGGGACCTCCCGCAACGCAGCGGGCCCAGTGAGGGGTCCGGCCCCCGGCCCCGGCCCTCGTCCCCCGGCTCCCTGGCCTTCGTCCCCGGCTCCCCGGCCTCGGTTTTCTGTCCCTAGGAGGGCCGTGCTCACTGACCTGGCTCCGCCCCCTCCTCCGGCCCCTCCCCCCGGCCTCCCGGCCTCGGTTTTCCCTCTGGGACGGGCGCGCCTGTGCGGCCGGGCCGCGCTCACTGACCTGGCTCCGCCCCCCGGCCCCCCGGCCTCGGTTTTCCCTCTCTGGGACGGGCGCGCCTGTGCGGCCCGGCCGCGCTCACTGACCTGGCTCCGCCCCCTCCTCCGGCCCCTCCCCCCGGCCTCCCGGCCTCGGTTTTCCCTCTGGGACAGGCGCGCCTGTGCGGCCCGGCCGCGCTCACTGACCTGGCTCCGCCCCCCGGCCCCCCGGCCTCGGTTTTCCCTCTGGGACGGGCGCGCCTGTGCGGCCCGGCCGCGCTCACTGACCTGGCTCCGCCCCCGAGCCTCAGCCCCTGCCCCCCGCCCCCCGGCCTCGGTTTTCCCTCTCTGGGACGGGCGCGCTCACTGACCTGGCTCCCTCGCTCAGCTCCCCGTGGGTGTTGTAATTCACCGTCATGATCCTGACCGAGCTCTTAAATATGACGTCGCCCTGGTTCAGGTACTGCAAGGTCCGGCGGATGGGGAAGCGCCCTTTCATCGGCATCGCGGCGGCGGGGTCGGTGAGGGGAACGTGAACCGGAGCGCACTCTCGCCTACTGCGCAGATTTGCGCAGCCTCAGCATGCATCCCTGAGCGCAGGCGCCTCCGCGGGGCAGCCTGGGAGATGTGGTTCTGAAGCCTCCCAGCCCTGTAGTCCCGGCACTCCCGCCTGCTGCGCAGATTCGCGCGGCCTCGGCATGCATCCCGGAGCATTGCGCAGGCGCCGCCGCGGGGCAGCCTGGGAGATGTGGTTCTGAAGCCTCCCAGCCCCGTAGTCCCGGCGCTCCCGCTTACTGCGCAAATCTGCGGCAGGAGTTCCTGTGAGGCAGCTTGGGAGATGTAGTTATGGAGAGCCGGCCTCAAACTCTCAGCACTTCCTCCTACCGAGCGGATCCGCGCAGGTTCCGCGGCCCTTGGCGCTGCGCAGGCGCCGCCGCGAAGCCGCTTGGGAGTCGTGGTTCGGCGGCTGAGATAGCCGAGTTGGGGGCGGGGCGAGCTGCGCCTCTGGAGTCGGCGGCCGGGGGCAGGAGGTGGGGCGGAGGCTGGCGGCCGCTACAGCCCTTGGGGCGGGGAGCTGCCCCGTCCTGGACCAAGGGCGTCCTCCAGCTGCGGAAACAGCACCGGGATTCGGCCGTCCCCTTGTGCCCGTCACTGCGGAAGCTTGGGGCCCCGCGGAGCCCCCACCAGCAGGGACACCGACGCTTCGGGCGGCGGTGCACGCGTGATCCATCACTGCCTGTGCTCACGTCCCGTCTCTCTTTGAGCGCTGGCCTTGCGGGGAAGAAGATGCGGCCTCGGGCATCTGTTAGCCGGGCGACGCTGGGCCAATCCCCGAGCTCGTTGCCTCGGCGGTCCCTTGTCCGCCAGCGGCGTCTCTGCCAAGGAAACCACCCACGGGGGCCCGAGGAGTCCGGCCCCGGGTGCGGCGGGGCCCCGGATGTCGCGTCCTGGAACGTGCACGGGACGCTCTGTTTCATTATCCAGCGCAGGTCCTTTCTTGTTCCTCGCTCACTACGTACCACTCTGTGGTTTGGGCGTAAGAACAGGAAAGGGCTTATTACTCCAGGGCAGGAAAAGAACAGTTTGTGTTTGGGTTGGAATCCCCGCCTTCATACTTAGCTGTTACCTGTTTGGCCTTGGGAAGGGAATAGCATTTGAAGATCCAAAAGAGATTATCTAACCCTTTCAGTTTGAAAATGAACACACTGAGGCTCAAAGCGGATAAGTGAGAGATACATCACCCCGCTTACTCAGTGTTTAGTGACATATCTAGAACAGATTTTACATTTATATTAAACATATTTATATTTACCTGTATACACACGTGTGTGTGTGTGCTATTAAAGAAAAGTTTTATGGGGGGGTTGGGGGGGAGGGAAGGTCCTGGAGCTAAGATTTCACAAATACAGGAAAGTCCCTGCTTGAAAACTTGGCAACTTATTTAGAACTTATTTTGTTAGAAAAGGCAGTTAAGGCTTCAATTATTATTATTACAGATTCTAAGGTTAGTGTCTTTCTGCTACCTTGTGCCGTTTTTCATATTTGGTTTGGGGTTATAAAATACTTCACAAATGTTATGTCATTCACTCCTCAGAAGCTTGTGAAATCTGTAGGTGTAGTGATTAAAAATTTTTGAGACATGATTTCTGGACAATTTAATCATTTTATTAATAAGACCAAGATTGGCTTTGGTCCCTGACAGATCAAAGACAGTTCTGGTGGTAGGCTCACATTATATACCCTTTGAAGAGTAGGTGTTTTTGAGAAGCTGTAATCAACTCTGGTTAACATACTGGGAAATGGTTTATATGAAAAATTGAGGGCCTATTCTCCAATTGACAAATGGTCAAAGGATATGAACAGACAGTTTTCAGATGATGAAATTGAAACTATTACCACTCATATGAAAGTGTTCCAAATCATTATTAATCAGAGAAATGCAAATTAAGACAACTCTGAGCTACCACTACACACCTGTCAGATGGGCTAGAATGACAGGAAAAAATGATGATGGTTGTTGGAGGGGATGCGGGAAAACTGGGACACTGATGCATTGTTGGTGGAGTTGTGAACGAATCCAATCATTCTGGAGAGCAATCTGGAATTATGCCCCAAAAGTTATCAAACTGTGCATACCCTTTGATCCAGCAGTGTTTCTACTGGGCTTATACCCCAAGGAGATCATAAAGAAGGGAAAGGGACCTCTATGTGCCAAAATGTTTGTGGCAGCCCTGTTTGTAGTGGCCAGAAACTGGAAAATGAATGGATGCCCATCAATTGGAGAATGGTTGGGTAAATTGTGGTATATGAATGTTATGGAATATTATTGTTCAGTAAGAAATGACCAGCAGGATGAATACAGAGAGGCTTGGAGAGAATGACATGAACTGATGCTAAGTGAAATGAGCAGAACCAGGAGATCATTATATACTTCAACAACAATACTACACCCAAAGAAAGAACACTGGGAAATGAATGTAAACTGTTTGCATTTTTGTTTTTCTTCCCGGGTTATTTTTACCTTCTAAATCCAATTCTCCCTGAGCAACTAGAGAACTGTTTGGTTCTGCACACATATATTGTATCTAGGATATACTATAACATATTCAACATATATAGGACTGCTTGCCATCTGAGGGAGGGGGTGGAGGGTGGGAGGGAAAAATTGGAACAGGAGTGAGTGCAAAGGATAATGTTGTAAAAAATTTACCCTGGCATGGGTTCTGTCAATAAAAAGTTAATATAATTAAAAAAAAAAAAGAAAGAAAAAGAAAGGATAAGTGACAGAGGAACATTCCTCAACAGAAACATTATAAGCAAAGGCACATGTGGAAAAGAATAAAACATGTATGAAAAACTGAAAATAATTTTGTGGGAATGTAGAGAATGTATAGGAGAGTAATATGAGTAAAGACAGGAAAGAAGGAATAACACCATATTATAGAGGGATCCTGAATGTCAGACTGAGTACTCTGAATCTTGTATTCAATTGCAATAGGAAGACTAAAAGTTTTGAGCAGAGTACCACAACTAGGTTCATGAATAAAGGATATTAATCTGAAAAAAAAAAAATTTGAGGGCCTGAGCGACATCATTTCACCTTCCCTATATCTTGGTCACCTCAGCCTTGGGCTCACTATCAGCTTAATCAGGACTTTAGAAGAAGGGGAGAATTCTAGACTTCCCAAATTATTAAATTTTTTCTTATATGTAATTAAAGACCATTTCCTTTACAGACTTCCTCAGTTATCTGGCTTCTGAGAGGAGATACTTAAGTTCAGGCTCTCTGACTCAAATGGCAATTCCATTTCCAGTAGAACTAGGCAATGTTTATTTTTTTATGGTTTTTTTTTGGGGGGGTGGGGGGGGAGGTAATGTAGGATAAGTGACTCGCTCAGGATTACACAGTAAGATTGGATTTGAACTCAAGTACTCCTGACTGCAGGGCCAACATTCTATCCACTAGGCCACCTAGCTGCCACACTCTTTTTTCCAGCTCTAAAAAATACTAATGATTCCCCAAGTATAAAATTTTATAAGAAAGAGTATACAGCTCAAGTTTTCTTTGGATAGGAAACATCTTTATAGAAACAATAGTTTCTAAAACAGATTAGGAGTAGTTGAAAAGAGTGTTCAGGTAACAGGAAGGGGAGTCTATAAAACCCACCATTCTATTACAATTTATTTAAAAAACAAAGTCAAAGATACATTTCCATTTATAATTCACTTTTAATAGTATAAACCTCATTTAGGTAGTAGTATTAAGCCACAACAATATAATGCCACATTTAAACAGCATTTAATAAAATGCATAAGCTAATTCATGCACTGCAATACTCTATATACAAACACAACAATGCAAATTCCTCTTCGTGTCTGAAGACATTGATTAGATATAAAATCCAGATAAAAAAGAACATGCTATTATTTTTTTAGATGCCATCACACATACAAAGTCGATTTCTACAGAGCTGGGAGAAGCAACAGCCTCCAGCAGGTTTGAAACCTGGAATTCCAATGTAACGGCATAAACAACACTTGCTAAGGATGAAGAGCAGAGGTTACAGAAAAGGTCCCATGGCAAACGACGCCCGATGTCTGGAGCGGCACTATTTCCTGAGACTGAAGATGCAGCCTCGGGTACAGCACAGCGAGCAGCAGGGAGAGGAGGCCAGGCTGGGCCTACAGAGAGAGTGCGGGTTGTCAGTCCGAAAACCAAGGGGAAAACAGGTTGACAAAGCATTCTGGAGAATAGCAGACTCTCCAGAGACAGTCCAGTCCTTGAATTTTATGTGGCAGCAGCTTTCTTTTCATGGTGCTATGGTAATTTAAATGATTATTGTACTTCTCCTACATAAGACCCCTGCTTAAAGTGAAAGCTCTTCATTTCATTATTAACTAAAACATAAAATAAACATTCTGAGGAAGCAATAATGGCAGATCCTCTCCAATATGGCTTCCTAGGTGCTAGGTGTATGTAAATATACAAAAAAAGGTCTTCACACTTCCCGGGTTAATCAAAAATCTATGCATTAAACATAAAATACACAAAAAGCCTTGACACACTCTTCCTTTCCTCACTTATCATACCACTCACTATATGAGTGCCTTTTCTTTAAAATCCTGTTTATCGTTAAAATGGTGTCAGTCAGTATGATCAATCTACTTTTAAGGAAATTTGATATTTTAAAAATTATGTTGTCATCAAAACTTCATTTTTTGTACCTCTTTTTTCCTTCACCTTTCCTCAGAAAGAATCAATGGGATGATTGTTATTAAAACTTTATGATGAAACCTAAAATGTTGAAAAGCAGTAACTCCCACAGCCTCCTATTTGATTAGGGATAGCCATCATTTATTAATTTTTCATAAATGTCAAAACAATTCAGTAATCTCTGTGGCAATTTATTTTGTATTTTTTAAAAATCCTATATGATTCTATCCCTCTTATATTTCCGTTAGTCACTAAAATTGTTGCAGCATGCTCTTTTTTGTAAACCAATTTCCCACAAGAGAATTCTTCCAAAATGTTGCCATCTTTTTTTTTTTTTTTTAAAACTGTACCATGATTGATGTGGATAATAGCTTTCTCCTTAGGTGGAACTTCTAATTGTAAATCCAAATAACGGTATGTTTAAAAAAACAAAACAAAATACAAAAAGATCAGTATGGAATCTAACGGATGGTTCTGCATTTCTCAAGAGCCGTTTGTAGCTCCAAAGTTGAAAGTAAGCATAATCATGGGCAGTAAACTCCCTCCCCACTGATTTTAAGTGACTAAATGTAATTTGGCTAAAATAAGTGCCACATAAAAGTCAACAGTAGTAAAAATATGCATACATTTTTTTCCTCCTTCAAAAATGAATACTGTTTTAAAAAAATACATATCACCTTCTAGAACTGCCCCTCTCTATGACATCTTTTGCTTGTTGGCTCCCCTTTCCCTCATCTCCCCAAGCCCATCCTCACCAGGAACTTAGAAAACAGCACCCCTCCCACTATCACCAACAGACATAGTCAGCATGAAAGGATCCTTCTGACTGAGGCACCAAGAAGAGTGGAAACTAACACCACTCCTGGAAACTGAGTCCACATCACTGAAATAACATTCTTCATGTCTGAATCTGAGTTGGGACAACTGTAGTTGACAGTGGGATATTCCCAGTGTGCTCTGAGAAACAGAGAAGTGCAACACGAATTTAGTTTTGCACCTCACAATGTACTTCAACTTGGGCACTGAAGAAAGCAAGTTGAATGACCATATTTTAAACACAGTGAATTAGAATGCCCCTTGTCCCATGCCCTCTGAACTCAAGCCAATATCCTCTTCTACATAATTAGGGAATAGATGGACATGTGCATTCTACTGGAATAGTTTTTATTTCATCTTGTCTTTCTTTTTTTTACTCGTACAGTTAGGACTTAGCTAACTTTTCTTACCCTGGGTGGTGTATTGCGCCCCTCCCCCCGCCCCCAATCCGACCACCCAAATAAGAAAAATATAAAAAGGTTTAGGAAAACCTCCAATGCTGGGGGATTGTATAAACATTGAGGACACTTTAGCTCACATTAGCAACTCAATCATAAACTCTCTTTAAACATAAAAATGTTTGAATACATGGCTACATATCTGTATACATAATATACATATATATATAAACATACACACATATTTACACTGTACATATATATAAGGTATAAACACTTATAAAGTCATTCATTCATACACACGTACATACAAATCTGTACACGTACATAGTTGAAGTGATTCCTAATACAGGACATGCAGAAATGCACAATTTTGGGAGGCACAAAAAGAAGATATTTATAAACCTGCATATAAAACCCACCCCCCAAATAACCCCAAATCTATTAGGGCTTTCTCTCTTTGTCATTTATATCTTAGTTGAGATATTTCTTTTAAAAAGAATCTCCCATAATCCAAAGGGTTTGAAAAAGTGAGATCAAAGGAAGCATGTAGAGCTGAGTATTCTACTCTGCCAACTGGGACCAACTTCATAATGAACTGAGAACCCACTCCAATTTAAGCTACATCAGGAAATGGTGCTGTGGAGTAAAAGAAATGTTAGGGGGTCACAGTAGAATCTGCAATGGAAAATAGGGATGATTCACAGCCAGACTCTATTCTGAGTAAGAGGTCTGTCTACCAAAATGGACAACTGTTTCTGAATTGGAGCTGTCCTGGCTTCAAAAAATGACTACAATATGCACATGTGGTATGGAACAAGTCTTGGATCTTTAAGATGGATCTGTAATACAATTCTGCCAGAAGGACAAGGATTTCTCTTCTTTCCCTCTCCCCCAGCCTAATGTACTTCCCATATCCAGCCAAATGGTTATAAAACTCTAGCTCTATGAATCAACCCCATAAGTAAATTAAAAATCTAGGTCTGTAGTGTGGACACAAATAAATTATATAAGGGGTTGCTAAAAACATAAAGATGCTTGTAATAGAACAGATGCAGCTACACTGTCATTAGCCTGGCATCTAAAACATCATGAACCCAAAGTTAATTAAACACTGACTCTAACAAAACCTAAAAAAAATCCCTAAATTGGAGAATTATATACCTAACACACAACAATTTACCTTAAAATGCAAAAACAAAATAAAACAACAAAAAACCCCCACACAAACTCAAAACATCACATTCTTGGAAAAGAATTGGACAATAAATAATATTAAAAAAAAATCTTCAGAACCACAAATTTCACAACTAGAGAAATGTTATATTTACTCTAAAAAAAAAAATGCTTAGTATTGTTTGGAAATTCTGATCTTTGTAAACCTAACAGAAATCAGAAAACGTTAATTCTTTTCTTATATGATTTAGACCATTCCAAGTGTCAGATCACTGTCTTCTAAAATCAACTGATTCTACATAAGTCTTCAAAACAAGGTTTTATTTAGCAGAAGAAGTAAAGGGCATGTGTTTGTGAAGGAAATGAAGGCCATATCTACCTTGAGACTCTGGAAACAATCTCTTTCCTGACGGTCATCTGAGGGAGGAGGGCAGTAAGTGGAAGCCTGGCTGAGGGACAGCCATGGTATAAATATCACAATAGATTTCAACTTTTTTTGTACTTTTGTTGAATGTAAAAGTGTTCAGGGTCAGGTTTCTTTCGAGATTCTTTCCTTAAGTGTTCCCACCTTCTCCCTCTTTCTCCATTTCCAAATCAGAGAACCAAGCAGCAACCCTTTCTGCATTCAGGTTTTAAGAAAATACCTGGAAGCATTCATTCTCCCGGGCCAAATATCTTCCTGGTAATTTCTATGGACTGGTTTACAGGATATAATCATTTCTCCTATCACCAAATGCCATATCTTTCTTTAAGTGGAGATACTGAATTTCTGAAGTAGGTGTTTTTTATTTTTATTCTTAGACTTAAGGCATACTCTTTTTATCAGTAATGATATCAACTTCATATTTCCTGGATATATGACTGCACTGCAGCAGAATGTTATGTGTAGAGCTGGGGAAAATGTCTCATAAATTGAAAATAAAAAAAAAATCTAAGTGTTGATGGCTCTATCCCAGGAAATAAGCTAATAGCTAAAACTATCTGGCTGTTGTTAAGAGCACTCTCCATCTTGAAGGCATTCTCTTTATGAATGTAGACTAAAATGACTTTCACTGTCTAAAGACAACTTTCATTTCTACCATTCAGATTACTTAAGTGAATAAAGACCCGATTTCTCTTCTTGCTATATTTACTATTTCATAACTTAAGGCTTAATCAAAGTTTGAATTCAACCTTTTGGAAGGAATTCCTTTAAAGAAGTCATGATTCAAGAGTTTGTTTTTCTTTGTCCAATGGCCAAAAATAAAAAGGCTATAAAGGCAATCCTAAGCTCTTGACAATTTCTGTCCTATTCACTTGAAATAGTCCTTATGGAAAATTATTCTTTGATAAAAAAATCAAGAAGAACCTAGGCATCAAGGAAAATGTTTCAAAAATTTAAAATATTTTGGTTCCTTAAAAGCAGTTTGGTGAGCACTGGCAAGGAAGTTTAAAATCATGTAAACAAAGAACCAAAGCTGACTTGTTTCTTCAGGCACTATGAAGTCACTGTAGCAGAAACCCTAATCTTTCTTAAGGTTGAATCTTTACCAAAGTTTTAGCATTTGAGTAATTTAAAGAAAAGAAAAATAAATTTTATGGTGATCTCTCTATTCCATTCTTCTAATATATCTGAAGTAATTTTGTCTCTGAAGACATTATTCTAAGTTTTATGATGATCTAACACAATTTGATAAGATAGTTTAAAATCAAAACAACATAATGAACATGGAAAGCATCCCCCACCTCACTCCTCAAATGAAATGGGAATCAGGTGAACTAGAATGCCATCACTGTTCAAAGGCACTCCCAAGAGGGAGCTCAGAGCCATCATGGCTCCTTGAAAGACAACAGACTGTTCTTCTAGAATTATACCACATGATCATCAGTGTGCCTGTTTTAAAAAAGGTATTACTTTTTATGGGATACCTACTGTTTACAACTGACATCTATCCACATTCTTTGAATTGCTACAGACAGTCATCAACTCCATTATTTTGGCCAAATTTCTTTTTTCCTTTATCATTCAAAACATAGGGAAGTCAACAAAAAACAAAACAAACCTTGTCCCCAAAGAGAAAAATAATATTCTTTTTCTTTATATTTACATAATTAAAAAATGCTCATAATTTAAAAATACCATGAGATATTCCACCAAAATTGAAGTTCAGAAGTGGGGAGCTGATGTCTTAAGTGAACGAGCTTCCCACTAACAAAGGCCGTCTTAAAGAGTGACTAATACTTAATTTTGGTTGATTCTGAGCAGAGATTCCAGAAAGCTTTGGCAGCTTTTACTTAGCTCATTTAACAAGGTGGCACAGGGAACTACAGGTGCATTTCGAGGGGTGATGAGTTTTCTCTGGCACCTTGTATATAATACTGGGCAGTTAATTTGTCCAATTGTTATGAAAAGAGAGCTATTGGAATGTGGCAGATCAAAATGAGGAAGAAGCCGTACCCGTAAGGCAAAGGACAAGTGTGGCCAGGGAAAAAGTCTTACTGTGAATGGGTAATGTTGAAGCCTGTACAGCCTATTTAGCTACCTAAAGAAAATATTTGTTACTTCCAAACAGCCACCTGTAATAGCTAACAGACCCTTCTGCCAAGGGACGCAATAATGAATTCCACATTATGGGATGTTTTTTCTTACCAAAAAACATGTCTTTTATGCATGAACACATAAAAAAGGAACTGTGGTGAATCTAGATTCCCTTTGGACAAATCACTTTGCCCTTATTTACATACTTCTGAGATAATTTAAATGCTTTATCTATGCCCTATCATCTAGGGCTGCTCATTTTTTAAAGTAATAGTGGGCATATTATATTCTTTGCTTGAATCCTTACACCCAGGAGCCCAAGATGTGAAACTGGCCATTATAAAGGTAGATGAACAAAATTGCACATCAGATGCCCGTGCCCTCATCTTCGTGACTGGCCTTACAAATAGAAAAGTTACATTTTATCAATGCAGTTTGATGAGGACACAATAAAAACAATATGACTGCTGTCTGAATGACAACAGAGAAGAATCCCCAGTCACACATAATCTGTTCAGTTTAAGAAGGAACTTATCAATACCAAATCAATACCGTGATACTGTGAGTCACTTCTCCAGGACAAAAGCCAAAGACATTAGTGACCTCAATACAATTACTTAGTCATTAACTGCAGGAGCACATGATTTTTTTTTAATAGAATATAATTCTGAATGCCAACCCAAGTGGGACATCAATGTAAAATGAAATGGGAGAATTCAGGGAACTAATGCAAGGAATGGAAAACTTGGTACTTATCTGGGACTGATCAAAGCAGCACTACTGTGGGCCTGCAAAAGCCAACAAAATACCCACCACCCTGGGAAGCCAACAGCAGGAAGTATGGGCATGTGTTCAGTTACTGGATAGGCTGGATGTCTATCTTGGCAGTTAATTACTGACTAATTGCACTGCAATTCAGAGTCAGCGATTAGAACAAGTCTTGATTTTCCATGATCATATCAAGAGCTCCATCTAGGGCATTCACGATCACTGACTGTCCCTGCGTGGGCCATGGCTGTGGCAGTTATTTAGCTGCTAATTGTGCTATAGACATGCCGCAAAGAAACCACACCCTCAGTACTTTTGAGGACTCTAAAGATGCACATCACCAACATGTGCATACAAACTCACGCTGCCTTTCTGCCTTAAGTAGAAGTGATTGTCTCTTTTTTCTGTCCCCCTTTAAGTTTTCATAGAAATCATCATTTTGGCCAAGGACACAGAACATTTTCTCCTCGCCTATTCACAGGCAAGATACTGATAACATTATCAAGTGGACAAGAAGTTCTTAGAAAGTGCTCATGTCATTACCCTGGTAGTAAATTGCTAAATATTCCCAAGGACACTGTCATATATGTATATACAGATACTGTTTTTAGTATTCTTTAATACTAGTCTCTGACATTATAAAACATTTTTTTTTTGCCCTTTGTCAACTTCTAAATACAAAGTAAGTTAAAAGGTTGCTCAGAAATCTGACGCCTTGTTTTTTTTTTTTTTCTTTTTCTTTTTTTTGAAATCAAAAGTCATTAAAATATTCCTTGTGGCAGAAAAGAAGCCTATGCTTTCAGTAGCTAGTCTTGGGACCTCCTAGATGAGAAGAAACCAGGTAGGAAATGGTTAACATACGGGAACTATCTGTACATACCAAAATATCGCTATTTTTTATTTTCTTTCTATCTTAATGGTAGTTACTGGTTCTATGAAAATGAATTTGATCCACGAAGATGTGTTGTTCCCACTATAAGTTCGTCCCTGTTATCTGGCCATTGTACTCTGCAGTCTCCATCTTCAGAATGTAGGGGATTATGCTGTCTATTGAAACGTTGCCAATAAGACCAGTAAAAAAAAGTTCTTCAGTAATACTGGAGCTCATCAGCCTGAGTGCTGGGAGACGAACAAGAATCCGAGCCAGCCTGGAAGAGAAATGCATAACATTAGGAAAATGAAACTCTGGAGCCTGTTATAACTGGAAAGGGACTGTCCTTTCAATTCAGGGTCTCTTCCTCCTGAGTGTTTTGATTATTGGGTTGCTGCTTCTTTTAATGGTACCACATCTTCATTTTAATACATCAGAGCAGAAGTGGGCATCTGCTCTGTTTTTACTTATGGAAGATCCTCTTTACCCAAGCATGAATCATGGATTGCAGTGGCTAAAAAAATACATCAATTGGTGGCCAACCTTTCGATGATTAGTCTTAGTTTGATTCTTAGATGACAATCATTTACTGAGGCTATAATAAAAGCCTTTTCAGCTTGTTAGAGAGAAAAAACTTTTATTCGCCAGGTTAGATGTCATAGAGAGGAGCTAGAGCATGGGGAATAAAACTGCAAGAGGGATGGGCAGAAATTCCTAAGAGATATGTATGTATACAAATCTAGAAAGTATAGGTAAAAAAGGTATGGGCAGTGTGACCAAGATATCCTTAACACCAGGAGACAAATTAGATAGAATTATTGCTAAGGTTGGTGGGAAGGGACCTGGGATTGGAATATGGATCAAGAAGGGTATATGTTATCTCAAAGTTTCCTATCCACAGGTAGTATTTATATATTAATGACATAGAGTTATATAGTGAGGAAAACTAGGAACTAGAGGGTATCTTAGTGAAGATCAATAGAGCAGAAACAGAACTGAGGCTACAGATCACCTGGAGTGAAAGAGAAACTAGATGAGGGACTTGGGAAACAGAAATCATATGCTTTTTAAAGCACTTGCTCTATCAAAAGCAGATCAGCTAACTACTTAGTGACATGCATTATTGGTAATTCAATTTTTCAAAACTGGAAGGACCAGTAAGACAAACTTAATCCTAAACCTGATGCCCACCCAGAAAAACTAACTGGTTGCTAGGGTAGAAATGATGAGAACTTTGAGAAAAGTGGACATGATTGCCCCGTCTGTGATGGTTTGACTCTGATGTGCAAGTCAAATTTGGGGCTTTTAAAGGTTCAGAGGAATGGGGGCCTAGGATAGATGAAAAACTCTCAGTAATGAAATTCTAAAGATATAAAGAAACAAGTTCCAAACAGGAGAAAAGGGAGAATAGTCTAAGGAGAATGGTATGGATATATAGGATGTAATCAGTCAGCTAAGATTTTATGTGCATCATATACAAGGCTGGTCAACAAGAATGAATTCTAGGTCATGGCATGGTTCTGGAAGAATATAGTGTCCAGACTAGCAGGATGATTTCAGAAAGGCCTGGAGAGACTTACATGAACTGCTGCTAAGTGAAATGAGCAGGACCAGGAGATCATTATACACGACAACAACAAGACTATATGATGATTAATTCTGGTGGAAGTGGCCATCTTCAACAATGAGACGATTCAAACAATTCCACTTGTTCAGTGACAAAGAGAGCCATCTACACTCAGAGAGAGGACCATGGAAACTGAGTGTGGAACACAATTTAGCATTCTCACTCTTTCTGTTGTTGTTTGCTTGCTTTTTGTTTTATTTCTCAGGTTTTTTTTTTTTTTTTTCCTTCTTGATTCAATTTTTCTTGGGCAGCAAGATAACTGTATAAATATGTACACATACATTGGATTTAACACATATTTTAACATATTTAACATGTATTGGACTACCTGCTATCTAAGGGAGGGGGTGGGGAGAAGGAAGGAACATTTGGAACAGAAGGCTTTGCAAGGGTCAATGTTGAAAAAATACCCATGTAAATAAAAAGCTTAAAAAAAATAGTGTCCAGAGTGTTAAAACTCAGAATGAGCTGAGGCTGATCAGGAAGGCTGAGACAGAGTGTGAGGCGATACTGAGGTGAGGTGAGTTCCCAGGTTGGGGTGTGTGGTGTGGGGAAGGGAGAGAGATGCAGAAGACAGAGAACTGATGGCCCGTGGCCTTGTACAGTAACAGCAGCCACCACAACAGACAGGGCGGGGGATGTACAGTGCATGCTGTGCATGTCATGGCCACTGCAGGGGGAATTCACTGCAGCAGTAAAGGTCGGAAGTGGGAGCGCGAGCAGGAGAGAGAGTGCGGGAAATGGAGGCATCACAGCGCAGAGGCAGCTTGGAGGAAGTTGGGCATTGCAGTCTGTATGCCTCTGTGTGGGCAAAGTTATTGCTGGTATATTGTTTTTGTAGTACTGTATATATATATATATATATATATATATATATATATATATATATATATATATAGGTATTTTACTAATAGCAATTTGGAAGCCCTAGGAAATAATGATGTGAAGAAAAAGAAAAATTGACTCAGAGTGTAGGATATTCAAAGAACAGTAGACTTATGATTACTTTTTCATGCAGTACAAGGAAAGAGCTGTATGTCTGATATGCCAAAATATAGTGTCTGTGTTCAAAGAATATAATTTGCGTCAACACTATGAAACTCAACATAAAGATAAATATGATTGTTTGGTTGGAGAAGTGAGAAAAGATAAAATATTAAAACTGAAAAATACATCGACAACTCAGCAAAATACTTTGAGAAGCAGAAGCAGCTAAATATTTCATCATTGCAAGGAAGTTTTCAAGTGGCCAAGCTAATAGCACACACTGGCAGACCATTCATTGAGGGAGAATTTGTTAAAAAATGCCTTCTTTCTGTTTGCCAAATAGATGTGTCCAGAGAAGGCCGATTTATTTAGCATAGTGAGTCTTTCAGGACCTACAATTACATGGAGGATTGAAGAAATGGGAGACAATCTGCATCAGCATTTGCAAAACTCCATAAAAAAAATTTCATATTTTTCCTTGGCACTCGACGAAAGCAATGATGTTTGTGATTCTGCACAACTTCTAATTTTTATTCATGGGACGAATGATTATTTTGAAGTCACAGAAGGGCTTGCTGCATTTCCAAGCATCAAAGGAACAACTACAGGAGAGGATATCTATGAAAAGGTTTGCCAAACTATGAATGGTTTGGAGCTAGACTGGGCTAAACTAGCCAGCGTGACAACTGAGGGTGCTCCTAGTGTGGTGGGGTCTAAGAAAGGAGTAATTGCTCGCATTAACCAAGAGATGGACAAACATAACCATTCTCATCCAATAGCCATACACTGCCTTATCCACCAACAAGCACTGTGTAGTAAATCACTGAAGTGGACTCTGTTATGAAAATTGTGGTATCTTGGGTTAACTTCATTAGAGCTAATGCACTAAATCACAGACAATTTCAGGAATTTCTGTCTGAGCTAAATGTTGAGTATGAAGATGTTCTGTATCACACAGAAGTCCACTGGCTGAGAGTCGAGGGAGAGTTTTGAAACATTTCTATGACTTACTCCACAGATTACAACTTTTCTGCTTTCAAAAAATAAAGAAGTACCACAGCTCAATGATGCAGAATGGAAATGGCACCTTGCCTTTCTGACAGATGTAACAGAGCTACTCAACAATTTCAATATGCAACTTCAAGGAAAGGGGAAGCTCATCTGTGAAATGCAATCACATGTCAAAGCATATGAAGTAAAATTAGGCCTCCTCATCAAACAAGTGAAGGAGGAAAACTTCTGCCATCTCCCCACAACTCAAAATCTGTTAGTGGAAGAACCGCTGATTACATTCCCAAACAAAACATGTGTGGATTCACTGGAAAAATTACAAAAGGAGTTCCAATTTAGATTTAAAGAGCTTCATCTCCATGAACAGGACATAGAGCTTTTCCATAACCCATTTTCTATTGACATTGAAAATGTGGATACAATTTACCAAATGGAACTGGCTGAGCTGCAGAATTGTGACTCTGAAAGACGCATTCAAGTCAAGCAGCCTTCATAATTTCTATGCATCTCTCCCCTCTGAGACATATCCTCATCTCAGGAACCATCTTTGGCAGCACTTATGTCTGTGAACAGACTTTTTCTAGAATGAAACATTTGAAATCTCCAACCAGATCAAGACTAACGGATGCACACTTGCATCACTTGTTACAACTAGCAGTGACAAATATGGAACCAGACATTGACCATCTCATTAGCCAAAAGTAGGCCCATAGTTTCCATTGAAATACTGGTAAGTCTGTTGATTTAACTTTACTTCATTTTAAAGACTGTATTTGTTCCCGTTTTGTTTCTTCACTTCAAAATAACATATATGCAGTGTACATAGGAATTTGTTCATAGTTTTTGTTTTTACTATAGTCCGGCCCTCCAACAACAGTCTGAGGGACAGTGAACTGGCCCCCTATTTACAAAGTTTGAGGACCCCTGCTCTAGAGTCTCAGCGCCCCCTATTTACAAAGTTTGAGGACCCCTGCTCTAGAGTCTCAGCAGTAAAGTGACCCTTTACCATACCAACCGGTCAAAAGGAATATTGGGTCAAAGCAAAAGTGAAAAGTCTTACAACTGGGTGGAATGTGGCTATTATAGTTTATTTGGGGAAAAAAAAAAAGGTGGGGAGACAGGAGTTTAGGACTCAAAGCTAAGCACGAATTGACAGTGTGGTATGGGAATTTGTGAAGTCTGGGTTAGCACCCTGAATGCCTTAGAATCAGCCGGAGTCAGGATAAGCAAAAGTCCTTGGTCTTTATTCTTGATTTTTTTGGGGGGGAAGTGAAGGGAATGGACACAAGCTCTCCACTACCTCCCTTCTCCTCATCCACTGCAAAAGTGATCCTAGCTTGTCTTACTCCACCCCCTAATTCCTCCTTTAAATAAAAAAATTACTTGAAAATCACAACCTATATAAAATGATCATAGTTTCTATTTGATTTACAATTGGTAGAGAACTCGGATATTATCTATTCAGCCCAAACTTTTCATTTTACAGATAAAGACAATGAGACCCAGAGAGAAGTAACTTGTTCAGAATCACCCAAGGGGGAAGAGGCAGAGTCAGGATCTGAACCTAGACCCTCTGGCTCCAAATCAAGTCCCTTCCCATCAGTGTACTGCACCCCCAGAGTCCACCTCATTTTCTCCTGGACAGATATAGAATGAGGGGCCAGAAAGCAAAGGGAGTGCCGTGTGTGAGTGAGGCTGCAGGATGCACCACCAGGGAGGGGAAGGCACCTTCCACACTCTCCATTGCCCAAGATAGGCACATCCCACACTAGCAGGGCTACAGCAACACGGGTTCAACTAAAAGCCCTTTCGGCCCTCATGACTCTGACATTAAAACTCATGTTCAAGCCTATACCAAGATCTGGGTTATACAGTGATTGTAGGGAGACAAGCGTTTATTCAAGTTTGTCTGCTCTGTGTTAGACAGATCCAAACCAGGGGATAGAAAGATCCAAACCAACAGTCCCTACTCTTAGGGTGAGAGCATGCGCATGTGTATGTGTGTGTGTGTACACGTACACAAAAATGCATAGAAATATATGCAAAATAAAAAAGTTATTATTATTTTTTTTTGGTGGCAATGGGATGGTGCAAGTAGCTGGAAGAATCAAGAAAGACTTCATGAAGACATTAGCACCTGTGCTGTGGGTGCATTGTGCCAGTGGGGTGCAGTCAGTGCAGAAGCCGGGAGAGAAGAGGAAGATCAGAAACTTTGGCCGGACTGAGGAGGAGAGTAACAGAGCACAAACCTAGAGAGGCAGGTGGGAGCCAGACTTGCTCATGGGGGTAAGCGGAACCAGGGAATTGACCGTATATGGAGGGGAAGGGAGGTGACCACCACTTCCAGGAAATCACTCAAGCAGCTGTTTGGAGGATGGATCTGGAGGCAGGGAGATCCATTAGGAAGCTCCTTACCCAAGTGAGAAAGAAGCAATGAAATAAGCTAGAAGAATTCATATAAAAAATGTTTGTAGCAGCTCTTTTTGTGCTGGCAAAGAAATGGAAAATGAGTAGATCCCCATCAATTGGAGAATGGCTGAACAAGTTGTGGTATATGAAGGCAATGGAATATTGTTGTTTTATAAAAAATAATGAACAAACTGATTATAGAAAGGCCTGGAAAGATTTACACAAACTGATGCTGAGTAAAATAAGCAGAACCAGAAATACATTGTACACAATAACATCAAGAATATGAGGTGATCAACTATGAAAGATTTGATTCTTCTCAGTGGTTCAGTGATTCAAAGCAATTCCAATAGACTTTGGACAGAAAATGCCATCTCCATCCAGAATAAGAATTATGGAGATTGAATATATATCAACACAAGTTATGTTCATTTCTTTTTTCTGATTTTTTTTTTCTCTCTCCCCCATGGTTTTGCTCTGATTTTTCTCTCCCAACATGATTTACAAAAGGAATGTGTGTTAAAGATAAATTTAAGAAGAAGAGTATGAACAGGGTCCCAGTTCTAACTGCAAATCCCAACTTATAAAAAATTTATTTGCAAATAGTAACTTGTCATTTGAACAATTTCAGAAACATGTATGTGAGTAAGGATATCATTTCTTTTTCTAGACCCCTATTCCTTTAGATAGGAATGATCTCACTTCTTTCAGTGAAATACATCCATATATCAAAAGATGCTGCCTTAAGACCATAGCTCTTCAGCCAGTCACCCTCTCTTGAGAAACTTTACTAAAACAGCCTATTCTGAGCAAATCTTCTCATCAAAATAAAATGTTAGTGTTGGGAAGAAACCTTAGAAGGAATTCCCCTTAATCTTCTCATTTTACCATTTACAAAACTAAAGTCCCATAGTTAGCTTGTGGTCAATAAAGAACTAGAACTCAGTTCATTGATTATTACACTAAATCACACTGCTAAAAGCATATTATCATAACAATAATGAATACAATTATAGTTACTTAATCATGTTCGCCATTTGCTAAGCAACTTTAATTTAATGTACTTTGGTAATGAAACTAAATTATCCATAATTACTAAAATTATTGATGAATTATCAGATTCTCCCAGTCAATCATTTAATGTTTACATACCTGTATGTGTCTTCTGAATAGGTTTTCTGTACATAGTCCTGTAACTCCATCTGTGCCTTCTCTTGGAATTTTTCTATTTGGCTTGTACTGGTCAAACCTGGATGATCTGAAAACAGAAAAGAAAGACTCATATTCTTAGAGCTTTTCTGTAGAATAATTTAATATTTTCAGTCCAGTTTATTATGGGAATACATTCTGAGACATGGTAAAAGACTAGATGCTGAAGATTTCTGAGATAAAGAACATAAAATCTGTGTCCATTTGAAAAAAATAACTAAGTACTATTAGACATTAGCACCTATTCTGAATATATTTACTCACATAATTTTCTACTTCCTTCTTTTTAACAATATTTTACTATTAAAGAGGTGTAGAGCAAGGGTAGGGGGGAAGGAAGAAAGGGAGAAGAATCACTTTAGTAAATTGCTGTTAACTTCTGTGGGAAGAAAAACCTAATCATTGCAGCTTGAAATATCAATTCATTTAATATCAAAAATATTTATAATTTTTGTAAATTTCTTTACAAAGAAATTTTGTAAAATCTCATTCTTTATCAGAGAAAGTTTCTTTGGTATAGGCCTCATTTCATAAGTATACAGGGAACTGAGTCAAGTTTATAAAAATAAGAACTATTCCCCAGTTGATAAATGATTAAAGGATATCAGTTTTCAAAAGAAGAAATAAAAGTTACCTATAGTAATATAAAAAATGTTCTACGTTACAGTTGATTAGAGAAATGTAAATTAAAACAACTCTGAGATATTACACTTCATATCCATCAGAAATGACAAATGATAGAAGGAATATGAGAAAATAAGGACACTATTGCCTGGTTAGTGGAGTTGTGAACTGGTCCAATCAAATATCCTGGAGAACAATTTGGAACTATGCCCAAAGGGCTATAATACTATCCACACCCTTAAACCCAGCAATACTGCTATGAGGTCTATACCCCAAAGAAATGAAAAGAAAAAGAACAAGAACCTATAATACAAAAATATTCAGAGCAGTTTTTTTTTTTTTTTGGGGGGGGGGAATGGTTAAACAAGTTGTAGCATATGATTGTGATGGAATTTATTGTTCTCTAAGAAATAACAAGTAGTATGGTTTCAGAAAAAAACTGGGAAAAACTTATATAAACTGATGTCAAGTGAAATGAGCAGAACCAGGAGATTATTCTGCCTAGTAATTACAATACTGTAATGAGATCAATTGTGAAAGACTTAGCTACTTTGAATAAGACAATGATATAAGATAATTTCAAAGAACTCATGATGAAAAATGTTTTCCATCACTAGATTGAGAATTGATGAATTTTGAGTGCAAATTGAAGTATAATTTTCTCACTTTCTCTATTTTACTTGCTTTTTTTTTTCAATATGGTTAATATGAAAATGTTTTCCATGACTTCATATGTAAAACTGATGTACTGCTTGCCTTTTTAGTGGATGGGGGAGGGACAGGAGGGAATATAAAACTCAAATTTTTAAAAAATGCTAAAAAATAAATACATTTTTGAAAATGAAAAACAAACAAAACAAACATTTCATTTGAAGAAATCACAAAACTTGATGAGAGTAGCTGAAGCCAGGTGAATAGTGGTTAAACACATGTAGGAAGGGAAGAGGTCATTTAGAGTGTTGCTAAGGAGAAATGGATTCCTAATTTAGTAAGAAGGTAACACCTTCCTTACCAAACCAAATCTTCCCACTCTCCAAACAGGGTCCCTCACTTCCCTGAACCTGCTTTTACCAATCCTTCAGCTCTTGGTGCTATTAACAGGCACAATAACACAGCATAGGGTAAATTATGAAGACAAAAAATGTTGCACATTTATTCCTCAAAATTTTTTGAGTTGAATCTATAGGGAATGATGGGAGATGAGAAGGAATGATGAAACAAAAGCATATAGAATTCCTTAACATGCAGAGAATCAGCCCTTGTCTAACCTGTATTCTATAATTCCTGTTTAGTTAAAATGTATGTTTTAGAGAGTAATTTCAAGGAAAATACTGATTTACACATGCTAATGAATTCTAAAAATAGATAAGGAAAAAAGATCACAAACATTTACCTATCAGAAAAGACTCTATAATGTAATAAATAATGTAACAAAGAAAATGACTGGACTTTATTATTTCTTGTGTTTTAAGTGGTTTTTTCCCCCCTCTTCAAATAAATTTAGGGCATTTGGAAAAAAAAAATAAATGTTATAAAAAAAGAATTTATAAATAGACTGGTATGACTTCTTGACTGATGAAATCATTTCATGTACATATTAAAAATTTGATGGAAGCCTTGTAATAACTCTTGCATGCCATCTTACCTGGGCTAAAGAGTACGATAGCCTTAAGATATGCATATTCATACCCGTCGATATCAAGCTTAGCCATACTGTTGCAAAACTCCTGAAGTTTCCATATGTGTTCCATGACTTGTTTTATTCTGTCTCCAGAAAGTTTATCTAGAAAATACAAATGAAATTCTCTGAAAAAGGCAGAATGAATATACCCAATGAAATACTTTTCTCCTCTTTTATGACAAGATCAACAGAAACTAGAAAATAAATTAAATTTTAATTTTAACACTAAAATCTCAACAGGTTCAAATCCTAATTTTTGAACTGAGACAAAATGCAAGAGGAAAAGTGGTAATTCACTGTGCAAAGTAACTGCCACCATTCTTGCCAAACCATTATCTTAACATCTAAATTTCCCTCATCCATATCACCTTGAGGAGTTAACAGCTTTTCACTATATTTTCTTTAGTCATCAAAAATTCATATCTATTCTCTCTGATTCCCACTCTAATAATATTAACATACACAATTCTATTATTTTTATTTTGTTCTCAAGTTCCAGAAGTATTTGTTTACATTAGTGTCACCCGTTTTAATTTGTAATTTCTCAAGAGTGGCAATCAGAGTTTTTTTAGGCCTGGGATCTCTACTTGTCTCATTATAATCTGATTTAAAGAGCTTATCCTTTCTTAAACACACAAACAAAAGCAAACTTTCCTTATTTATTCAGCTTTGTCAAATGAGATAATATGGGTAAAGCACTATGTAAATGTTGGCTCTCCTCCTCTGCCTAAATTCTGGGTTGCTGACCTCATAACTATTTCTTCTTAAATTTTAGTGCCACATGTGATGATTTTATAGGATCAGAAGATTGAGGTTTGGAAGGGACTTAGATATGATTTAAATCAACTTCTTTTTTTTCCCATATTTGAAGAAGGATGCAAACCTAAGTGTTCTCATTTCAAATTAAGTCCTCTTCATAGCTTGCTATTCTTCTCACACCACTAATCTGCCTTTTATACTACAAATGGCAAAGTCTCCCTTTTACACAAGCCTGTTTATGTTATTCCTTTTCTGATTAAATGTTTTCAGTTTTTCATGAACTAACTCTATACAGTAGCAAATTTCTTGTTTTGGAATTCAAAATGCTCCACAATCTGGAGATAACTTTCTTTTCTCATCTCATCTTATTCCTTATCCTCTGTACCAAAATGGACCTGTGCTCTGAACACATCTCCTGCCTCTCTTGTCTATGGAGACGTTAGTTATGCACTATCCTATTAGTGTAACAGACTCTCTTCTCTTTTTACTACATATTGAGTAGACAGTTTTATGCCCTGTGGTCCAGTAGAAAGAAAATGGAATTTGGAGGCATGTGGAATCTGAGCTTTAAGCTCTTCAAGTGAAGAAATGGAGATAATGTAGGGTACTATAGAAAAGTAAGTCAACTAAATTGATGATATTATCAATACTGTAGGTTTTACCAAAACTCCCATCACTATAATTTTTTGTGTCACTATTGAGTTGAGCATTGAAAATTTTTTCTACTCATAATTTTCCGCATTCGGAGGAAATTAGAACAGTTTGTATAAAAAATTCAATGTATGGACTTGTAGCATTCTCTGCTGATTAAAATAGCCAAATTAAATTATTTTTGGCTTAAAGACAAAAAAATGTTAATGACATACTATAGAATTTTAAAGCATGTCAGTAACAGGTAGCAATTCTTAAGTCTGAGAAGCCGTACCTTCCTTAGAAGTTGACCTTACCACAAAGATATGTATTATTCTAGGGCCAACTTTTATCTGTGAAAATGACTGGAAACTGAGAAGCCCAAATGCAAGCCCTACAGAAAAGCTGTAATGACCCCACTTACCTTCCTGTATGCTGTTCTGTAGGTGGTTCACAATAGCTGCTAGAATAGTGGAAAGGCTCATCACTTGGGAACATTGGGCTAGGCCCAAGGTGAAGAGCTCATTCCAGCAGGCACGTACCAGGCTTGTATTACAGTCCTGACTAGAGAGAAAGATATAAAAGTTATTTTTAAAGGACAGATTATACAGTTTATATTTTCCAGATATTTCTTCAGATATCATTATTTTAATGATCAACACAGAAGTGTTTCATTTATAACTCTCTTTTCATGTCTTTAAAAAAACTTTCTGAATTTATATATTCTCTCTCAAGATGTGTTAAAAGAAACTTGTCTGACAGATAATCTTGGTGATTAATACTAACAGCTCACAATTCACAGCACTTTATAATTCCTTTTCTTCACAAAAATTCTGTAGGTTTAGTATTGAAACTACTTTTAGCTCTATTTTATAGATGTGGAAACTGAGGCTTATAGTGGGTAAAATAAGTAGTCATCAGCCTACTAACAGTAATGTTAATGACAATGATAACAATAACGATAACAACGACAACAGCAGCTCATAGCACTTTCTTCAAATTCAAGTCCAGGGATCTTTTTCCTATATCACAGCAATCCCCATGCCCTGGCATAGACATGTATAAAACCAGACCTATGAAGTGACTCAGCAAACCTAGGCCAGGGCTAAGTGGAGGGACCATTATTCACATGCAGTTTCACAATGATATTCATCTTTCTCAAATGTCAAAATAAGTTTAGCATTCCAATCCTGCATTTCAGTTCTTAAAGACAGATTTCATATTTTATGTGAGATTTTAAATAAGTTCCAAATAACACAACCAAAATCATACATCTAGTGAGAAATCGCTCTCCCTCCACTTTTAAAAGTTCTTCAGCAATGTCAGATGTGAGCAATGTCAGATGTGAGCAATCCCAGCCCCTAGGGAGGCTGAAGCCAGGAGGTCTCAGTCTGAGCAGTCATGGGCCACACAGATCAGAGGCCCATATCAAATTTGGAATCAATATGCTCTCAAGAACAGAAGGGGCCACCAGGTTGGTGTAGGAATTGGGTCAAGGCAGAAACAAAATAAGTGAAAGCTCCCATGTTGATCAAAGCAAGACTGGGAAGACCCATGAATGACCCCTATCTGGAGCTTTTAAAAACTCTTCAAGAATAGTTCTCAATATCAGTGACACTGAGGTTATGACAGCAAAGTCTGGAGTCACGGGCAGTGTGTAGATCTCCTTTCACAGAGTAGATACAAATTTGGGTCATCTTACTATCACTAATTAATATTTATTTTAGTAGTCACTGGCTACTATCTGATATATCCTGTATAGTTTACCTTAGAAGATATGGACAACAAATCTCTTCCCTCCTACTATTAAAGAAAATGAATCCACTGTCTTCTCACTATAATCCTCCTTGGTTCATTTCCATTCTGTTGGAAACTTGGGACCTCCATGACACTTGCCAGTCTTGACTCCCCAAGGGCATCATCCTGTCTCTTACCTTTTACTCCAAGCCTGGCTCCCTTTGCTTTCCAATTCCCCTCATTAGAAAGCAAGCTCTGTGAACTCTCAATGCTGCTTTTATTGTATTCCCAGCACTAAATATTGAATAAATGCTTGCTTTCTCTTTCTAGCTATTTCTGAAACCTATCCCAACAACCAAAATGCTCAATCATCTCTTCCTTCTTTGTGTCTTATAACCTATCATTCACTCTAGTATTTTTTGAGTCCTCATGGTACATGGCTTTGTAACATTTAGAGACATGGATGTTTGAGGTGGAAGAGATCTTGGTGTTTCAACTGATCTGTTGGAAAGCTTGCTCTTGAGATAGGGCCTGTGTCACTCTTGGTCCAGAGGTGAACACCTGGCTAGTAGCCTGGCACAGAGGAGACACTTAATACATGCCTGTTGCTTGATGCCCTCATTTAAAGAAAAGGAAACTGAAGCAGAGAAGTTCGTGGCAGAACGAAGACCGGAAGAGTCCTGACTCTAAGATCTCTTACAATAAGAGTATAAGAAATCATCTCATTTTTGATGTATGTATAACCTCCTTGTTCTAGACCTTTTTGTATATTTAGCAGAGTGTTTTACAAAGGGAAGAACAACAAATTCCTAAATGAATGGAAGCAGGACCTCTCTGTCCTTTGTGCTGCCACTGTCCTCTTAGGGTTCCTTGATTTATGCCCAGAGATTAAATTACTCAGTCAGAGAAGAGGTTCACTTACCCAAGGGCCTGAAAGGCAGGAATGGATCTGGCCCAGTGCATTGAGAGGAACAGCAGCCGTGATGCTGACTCACAGATGTAATGCACATTGAGGTACTCTGGCATCGGGCTAGGCATTGTGAGCTGGGGAGGAAGGAGGCACAAGGCGCGTAGTGTCAACAGCAGACATGCTGTTTGTTTGTTTGTTTTTTAACTTATGTAGTCAGAATTAAACAACCCTAAAGTCAGATTTTATTCTGAAGGTAGTACTTCTGACAGTAATCGGTAAGGTCTGAACTTTGCCAGGCTGGGCTGATCCAACTACACTCTTCTGCTCCCTCTCTCTAGGAACAGGAGGCTTCAGTATTTGAATTAAATGGCCAGGTCATGCTAACTAACCACACGGCACCAAGACCTGGCTCATTAAGGTCTCCTCTTCCTCCTTTTCTTCCTCACCACTACCACTCCCACCCACCACCATCTCACATTTATGTAATGCTTAGGAGTATAGACAGCATTTTTTGTTGTTGTTGTTGTTGTTCTTACAACAAACCCATGAAGTATTGTTATTTCCATTTTGTAGAAGAAGAAACTGAGATCTGGAGAGGTTCTGTCTAAAGTTAACCAGCTATTGGCTTAACATAAGCTGTTCTATGTCAACAGCTCATGAAGATGTGATGAAAATCTTTATTTAAGAAAGAAGAAATAGGGTAAAATTCACTCATAATAGTATTAATTGTATTCAATAATAGTATTCATTGGAAATGATATGAAAGAAGATTTATAGTTAGCTATGAGATAACACTGAATACAAATTTAGGAAAGATAAATAACAAAAAATTTCAATTTTGTCTGGGAAAGACTTTGGGAACTCTGATGGATACAGGTTGCTAACAAGTTCTATAATAAATTCCAGGACTGAATGGAAGATATGTCAACTCAAATGACAGGGAGACAAGAGGGACATATCTGTAGTGTGGATAGATCATCATCAAAAGTTTATAAAATCAGAAAAATCAGTAGTTAACAAAGAAAAGGATTTTAATCAGGATTTAATGAAACAAGCAGACTTTAATCACTGAAGGTCTGTGATCGAAGGAATGCTGGACTAAAGAATAAAAATATGGTACTTTTCTCCTAACTAAAAGGAAGACATTCCGAAAACAAACCTTTCGAAGCAAGCATATAAATGAAACATCAATTCACTAAAAACACCTAACTCCAAGGTTGGACCAACAACAATTCAAGCTAACCCTCATCACTTCATTATTATGACATCATAAATGAGGACAACACAACAAAGAAGGCACATACTTTAAATGTGACATGTGTATCTGTAAGTAGGGGTCCCTCTACTTCGATGATGGGTGTTGACTGATCTCTACTGATGACATGAATGTTCCCTCCTCCTGTAGGATCCATCCCATCTGCTAAGTTTGGTGGTGAAGAGCCATCTGTGGTGTTAAGTGCTTTTGCCAAGGTATCAAATGCCCTTAAAGCAAAAACAAATCATATACAAGTATGTGAATCAATAATTTCCCAGAGGAAATAAATCATAAACTTTGTGCAGCTCCAGGATGACATGACACTTCTCAACATTTTACATAACATAACAGAGAAAACAATCATCCTGAATTTTAATGCAGCATTTTTTTCCTGAATAACTAAAGATATTTTAAGATTGGAATCTTGTTCAAATATACAATATACTTTTGAAGTAGGGAAAGGACAGTGAATTATACCAACTGAATAAAGCCACAACATGGATTTTAGTTTTCTACCTCAGGCTGCAAGTGAATGGGATCCCAAATCTAGTCCTCATTTTTCCACTTAGAAAATACAGCAAACAACAAGGTGGAATTGACTTGTTTACTCTTAAAGAAAGCTGATGACAAGAATAAACTGGTTGCAAAGCATTTGGTATAACATATAACAGTGGAATTTTGGGAGGGAAATATCTACTTTTTTTCATTTATAGAAGCTTGGAACCAACTGATGCTATTAGTCTATAGTTACTTAGGAAAAAGAAAAAGGAAAACTGAAGGATAAAAGCGAAATACTACAAAAATGCTGAATAGCAAGCAACATTCATTTAGTAAAGAAAAGTGTTATTAGAGTTGGGGTTTGTTTTTTTGTGTGTCTGTCACTATTTGTGCAATTATGTAATTCTGTTACTTACTGCAACCACTTTTGATTGATTTGCTCACATAGGAAACGATCTTAATAACTATTATGTAAAAAAAGAGACAGGCTCACAGTAACAACTTCAAAGTTATACTGTAGTTGTCTAAATAAAGGATGTAGATGACATGACAGTCTAAAGAAGAGCAGAAAAATCCAATCGCCGCCTAAGGAAGCCTTCATGCACACTGCTACCCTGAGTTCCTACCGAGTGATCTCACTTGCTGATTGGTCCTCTTGTTGGATTTCTGAAGGGTCACCATTATTCAGAGATTCATTCAGGTTGGCAAGGGATGTCACTACGTTTGCCAATGTGCCTAGAGCACCCTGGCTTGTCTCAGCCTAGAAAAAACAAACACAAAAATCACATGGTCAAATGCAGATATGTGCTCACTCTGTGGCTCCCACACTGCTCGAACCCCAGTCAAAGAGACAGAGAGGATGCAAACTGTTTAGCTTCTCTGCTCCTTTCATTTGAAAAAGGATCCAAAGTCTTCAAATAGGTCCTCTCACTCAAGTGAGCTATACCACATTTTCTGAGATAGATCAGTGAAGGAAGAAGCTGAGATAAAGTTAGCTGGGACTAGGTCTGAGGTCTCCAAGCTCAGATTTTGGTACTCTACTAATGAGACCCTGCTGTGGATTCTTCAAAACCTTGACACAATCACTTACCTTCCTTCAATGGCATGTGGTGGAACTGCTACAGTTTTACCTACCTACAATCATACACTTACTCCCTGCCAAAAGACCGAGAGTTTGTTGCATAGCAGAATAGGACCACCTCCCCCCTGCAGGCAGGTTTGTGAAAAGCCCTCACTTTTTGCTTTCTCTTAAAAACGATTTTTCTGAGAAATGTTCCTTGGTGAATCTGCAATCCTTCAGGCTTTTTACTGAATGTGAGACAAACAAAAACTACTAGACAGATACTAAGAGGAATCTTTTTATCAAGGACAGAATTATCTCAATCACACAGTCACTAACTTTTGCTCCATTTAACATAATTTAACAATTATACTAAAAGTTTGATTTTAGTTTATTATTCTTACGCTGCATCACCAGAAAATACACTGGTCAGAGAGCTGGGCATGCAGAGTGATGTGTGATATGGACTAGGTTATCTCTAGGGGCCCTCCTAGAGCTGTAAGTCTCTAAGCTCTGCTGTAGAGGGTGACATCAAGAAGAAAGCTTCATCAACATAATAACTGCAATGAAAAAAGCAATTTTGCAATCCAATATCATTTAGGATACTGTCTTCTCATGGGATGAAATTGTTTTTACTTTTCCCTCAGAGTATTTGTTTTCCTAGGCCTTTACTTTAGCTGGTTTTAATTCAGACATGTCTCTCAAATGATGCATGTACCATTTTATTTTGTGACTTGCTGTGTATTCAATTTCAAACAGCTAATATACCACCAAGTTCATTTTTAGAAACCTAGGTGAATATATGATCCCAGAACAATTTTATAAAAAGGTAATAATAATGAACTTTTTCAAAAGGAATTCTGAACAAGTAAACATAACTACTACATAATAAATGTCTGTGTGCTAGAAAGCAAATTATTTTCATCAGAATGAAGCCATGGCACTTTCAACAAGTGAAATCTGCATAATAACATGTTTTAATGATTACGAGATGACAATAGTAATGCAGCACACACACAAAAATTGAGTTTCTCTTAAGATAATTTACATTTTCGTGAATGGTACTGAGTTGAGAGGTGCTGGTTATTGGTGATGGGTCCTTATCATAATCTAAATAAATAGCAAATTATTTCAGTGAGGACAACAAATCCGGCACAGATACAGATACTACCAAGGTGATAATTTATGTTAAAAATTTGTGATGTATTTTGTTGGAATCTTTACAAACTGTTAAGCCATTGGAGTTGATTTGATCTTAGAAAAAGATATTTTGGGCCAGAACTTGAAACAAAGCACTAAGTACAACTGATGGAAACAATGCTTGTGTTCATACCTTTAGAGAGCTCATAAGTATCTAAGTACTCAATGGAGTTCACACGTTTGGGAGAATTCAGGGATGGCTTAGTCTGAATTCACACCTCCCTTGAAGTTCTTAGGACCAGAGAACACTCTGGGAGATAACCCATAATCCCTGCCTCGAGAAGGAGGAGTTAACCTTTGGGAGATGATATATATGGAGGAAGCTCTTAGAGCTAGAGAGAATTTCTCCGGAACATCAATGGGGGTCAGAGACAGAACACTCTGGAAGAAAGCCTACAAGCCCTATCTTAGAGGCAAGAGAGATTCATCGTATCTTCTACCTTGGTGCTGGCTGGAGGCTGAAGAAAGCAGAGGCAGAAGCCAAGGACAAAGCTGCAAGAGCTCAAGCAGAGAGATAGGTCTCTGGGCTAACTGGGTTAATTTGGAAGGAGAAATAAACGTTTGCATTTTTACCAGCTGGCTGCGATTTTGGAGTAATTATTTATTTCAACTGAGACCAAGGCTGCCTCCAGAAAACCTCCACAGTATTTATTTCAAGTAAATAATAACTCTCATTTTTTATTGTTGTTTAGGGCTACAAAATACTTTTACATGCTTCATCTCATTTGAATGACCCAATAACCCTGTAAAGTTGGCAGTAAAAATATTACTTCTATGTAATTAAGATATTTTGACTTTTTTGGATCTTGAGGCTAGAACTCAAGGCTGGCGAACTGTGGCAATTTCCCTAGACACTAGGATGGATGCAGAGTCAGGCTACAAGCCTGACTCTCTTGTCTACAAGCCCAGAGTTCTCTCAAGGAAAATAAAGTCCCAGGGGACGGCTGTTACCTTGGAGTCAGCAGCAAGAAGGACTGTGCCATCATCACGGATCAAAGGTTGCTGGATATTGACAAGCATTCCTGGGTCAAGGAGACCTGTTTGTCTAGTAGAGACATAAAGACCATGAGAGCAACTTCTGGTGTTGTATTAGTTACACTATTAGGATTTGCTCATGTGATAAACTAAAACTTTCAAAATTCTTAGCAATAAGGTTTGGACTAAGATGAAAGCTCTTGACAAAAATCTCTATAATGAATAGATAACGCTCCTTTTCTTGGGATGTGGACATCTGAGGCAACAACCTACAAGACTACTTTGAAGTGTTGTGAAGTCTCCAATTTGGCTGTGGTTTACAGAAATTCTGCCAGGGAAGGGAAGTTCCCTTCAGCATATCACAAATTTGGTCTCAATTCCATCGTCCTCTGTATCAGGGATTCTTAAACTTTCTAGTATCCTATAGCCCTGGCAAAGCCTGCATTTGGACCCCTTCTCAAAATCAATTTTTTAAAAATACATGAAATAAAATATATAGGATTACAAAGACGGTCAATTATAATGAAATGTAGTTATTTAAATTAAAATCCTAAACCAAAAATATAAGTTCATGGATACCAGCTCAAGAACCAGTGCTCTCCATAGATCTTTGACTTCCTTGTCTTTCTTGCATCTTTTAAATTGTTTGACACAATAATTAATTAGTCTAGTCAGGTGTCACTATATCATTTACTGGGTATCCAATATGATCTGGAAGGAACTCAGCAAAAAAGATTTTTTTAGTCTATACTTGGTAAAAGTTTCAGAGATTGAAATGCATCTAACAAAAAGTTCTGATATTAAAAGAAAAAGAGAGAGAGAGAGAGCAGCCAAATGATTCAAGATTTTTCTTTCTTTCTTTCTTTTTTTTTTTGGTAGAGGTATCATGACTGTTACAAATAAAACATTTTAGGCACAATTCCTTTTCTCATAAGGGTATAACTGGGAGGGTATAATGGGAATCAGTTGAAGAAGAGATAGGACAGAGAATGACTTAGAGCTCATCTTCTATTAGTCAGCAAGTGAAGACAGTGAAGCATGAAGAAGATATAACATGATCCATTTCAGGGAGTCTGACTCAAGTATCCTGAGCCTCTTCCCTCTACCTTAATTTTATACCTTCACTCTTATATCCTACAAACAAAGGGACAGGATGTTCCACTGACCTTGTTCCATCTTTGTCGGCTACAAAAGTTGGTGTGGCTATTAAGGGACTTCTTAAGTCTTTCCTGATGTAGATTTTTTCTGTTGAAGCTGCACAATTGGTTGGTTTCTCCCGTTGCACATCAAAAGGCTTCCTTTCACTCTGAACAGCTTAAAAAACATAAACGTGTTTATTTTTATTTTTTTATTATAGCTTTTTATATACAAAACATATGCATGGATAATTTTTCAACATTGACCCTTGCAAAAACTTCTGTTCCAACTTTTCCCCTCCTTCCCTCCACTCTCTCTCCTAGATGGCATGTAGTCCCATACATGTTAAATATGTTAAAGTATATGTTCAATTCAATATATGTATACATATTTATACAGTTGTCTTGCTACACAAGAAAAATTGGATTTTGAAAGAAGGTAAAAATAACCTGGGAAGAAAAACAAAAATGTAAGCAAACAACAACAAAAAGAGTGTAAATGCCATGTTATGGTCCACACTCATTTCCCAGTGTTCTTTCGCTGGGTGTAGCTGGTTCTGTTTATTACTGATCAACTGGAACTGATTTGGATCTTCTCATTGCTGAAAAGAGCCACTTCCATCAGAATTGATCCTCATATAGTATTGTTGTTGAAGTGTATAATGATCTCCTGGTTCTGCTCATTTCACTCAGCATCAGTTCATGTAAATCTTTCCAAGTCTCTCTGTATTCATCCTGCTGGTCATTTCTTACAGAACAATAATGTTCCATAACATTGTATATCACAATTTGCTCATTCTCCAATTGATGGGCATCCATTCAGTTTCCAGTTTCTAGTCTCTACAAACAGGGCTGCCACAAACATTTTTACACATGTGAGTCCCTTTTTCTCCTTTAAGATCTTTTTGGGATATAAGCCCAGTAGTAATACTGCTAGATCAAAGGGTATGCAGTTTGACAACTTTTTTGAGCATAGTTCCAAATCGCTCTCCAGAAGGTTGGATCCATTAACAACTCCACAAACAATGCATTAGTGTCCCAGTTTCCCCACACCCCCTACAACATTCGTTACTATCTTTTCTTGCCATCTTAGCCAATCTGACAGGTGTGTAGTAGTATCAGAGTTGTCTTACTTTGCATTTCTCTGATCAATAGTGACCTGGACCACCTTTTCATATGGGTAGAAATAGTTTCAATTTCATCATCTGAAAATTGTCATATCCTTTGACCATTTATCAATCAGAGAATGGCTTAATTTCTTATAAAGTTGCGTCAATTCTCTATATATTTTGGAAATGAGGCCTTTATCATAACCATTAACTGTAAAGATGTTTTTCCAGTTTATTGCTTCCCTTCTAATCTTGTCTGCATTAGTTTTGTTTGTATAAAAGCTTTTCAACTTGATATAATCAAAATTTTCTACTTTGTGATCAAGAATGATTTCTAGTTCTTCTTTAGTCACAAATTTCTTCCTCCTCCACAGGTCTGAGAGGTAAACTAAATTAGAAGTGGTCTTCTAATTTATTTATAATCTCATTCTTTATGCCTAGATCAAGAACCCATTTTGATCTTATCTTGGTGTATGGTGTTAAGTGTGAGTCAATGCCTAGTTTCTGCCATAGTAATTTCCAATTTTCCCAGCAGTTTTTGTCAAATAGTGAATTCTTATTCCAAAAGTTGGGGTCTTTGGGTTTGTCAAACAGTAGATTGTTATAGTTATTGACTATTTTGTCCTGTGAACCTCACCTATTCCACTGATCAACTAGTCTATTTCTTAGCCAATAACAAATGGTTTTGGTGACCTGCTGCTTTATAATCTAGTTTTAGATCAGGTACAGCTAGGCCACCTTCATTTGATTTTTTTTTTTTAATAGTTTCCTTGAAATTCTTGACCTTTTATTCTTCCAGATGAATTTTGTTATTATTTTTTCTAGGTCATTAAAATAGTTTTTTGGGAGTCTGATTGGTATAGCACTAAATAAATACATTAGTTTAGGTAATACTGTCATCTTTATTATATTCTCTTGACTTATCCAAGAGCACTTAATATTTTTCCAATTGTTTAGATCTGACTTTATTTGTGTGGAAAGTGTTTTGTAGTTTTGCTCATATAGTTCCTGACTTTCCCATGGCAGATAGGTTCCCAAATATTTTATACTATTGACAGTTATTTTAAATGGAATTTCTCTTTGTATCTCTTGCTGTTGGATTTTGTTAGTGATGTATAAAAATGCTGATGATTTATGTGTATTTATTTTGTATCCTGCAACTTTGGTAAAGTTGTAGATTATTTCTAATAGCTTTTTAGTAGAATCACTGGGGTTCTCTAAGTATACCATCATATCATCTGCAAAGAGTGATAATTTGACTTCCTCATTACCTACTCTAATTATTTTAATCTCTTTTTCATCTCTTATTGCCGAAGCTAGCATTTCTAATACAATATTGAATAGTAATGGTGATAGTGGGCAACCTTGTCTCACTCCTAATTTTACTGGGAATGGTTCCAGTTTATCACCATTACATATGATGCTTACTGACGGTTTTAAATCGATGCTACTGACTATTTTAAGGGAAAGTCCATTTATTCCTATACTCTCTAGTGTTTTTAATGAGAATGGGTGTTGAATTTTATCAGTGGCCTTTTTTGCATCTATTGAGATGATCATTTGGTTTTTGTTAATTTGGTTATTGATATAGTCAATTATGTTAATAGTTTTCCTAATATTGAACCACCTCTCTGTATTCCTGGTATAAACCTACTTGGTCATGGTGTAGTAACCTGGGGATGATTTTCTGTAATCTTTTTGATAATATTTTACTTAAGATTTTTACATCACTGTTCACTAGGGAGATTGGTCTATAATTTTTTTTTTTTCTGTTTTCATCCTACCTGGTTTAGGTATCAGTACCATGTCTGTGTCATAAAAGGAATTTGGTAGGACTCCTTCATTCCCTATTTTTTCAAATAATTTATATAGCAATGAAGTTAATTGTTCTTTAAATGTTCGGTAGAATTCACATGTAAATCCATCTGGTCCTGGGGATTTTTTCTTAGGAAGTTGATTAATAGCTTGTTCTATTTCTTTTTCTAAAATGGGACTATTTAACCAATTTACTTCTTCCACTGTTAATCTGGGCAACCTATGTTTTTGAAGGTATTCATCCATTTCATTTAAATTATCAAATTTACTGGCATAAAGTTGGACAAAGTAACTCCTAATTATTGCTTTAATTCCTCTTCATTAGTGCAAAGTTCTCCCTTTTCATTTTTAAGACTAACAATTTGATTTTCCTCTTTTCTTTTTCTAATCAAATTTACCAAGGATTTATCTATTTTGTTAGTTTTTTTCATAGAACCAACTCTTAATTTTATTTAATTCAATAGTTTTTTACTTTCAATTTTATTAATCTCTCCTTTTATTTTTAGAATGTCAAGTTTAGTATTTGATTGGGGATTTTTAATTTGCTCGTTTTCTAGCTTATTTAGTTGCAAGACTAATTCATTGATTTTCTCTTTATTTTATGCAAATAGGCCTCTAGAAATATAAAATTTCCCCTTATTACCACTTTGGCTACATCCCACACATTTTGGTATGATGTCTCATTATTGTCATTCTCTTGGGTTAAATTATTAACCCAAATTGTATCTATGATTTGCTGTTTTACCCATTCATTCTTTAGGATGAGATTATTTAGTTTCCAATTACTTTTTAGTCTATTTTCCCCTGGCTTTATATTGAATGTAATCTTTATTACATCTTGATCTAAAAAGTATGGATTTACTATTTCTGTCTTTCTGTATTTGAATTTGAGGTCTTTATGTCCTAATATATGGTTAATTTTTGTATAGGTTCCATGAACTGCTGAGAAGAATGTGGACTCCTTTCTTTCTCCATTTAGTTTTCTCCAAAGATCTATCATACCTAATTTTTCTAGTGTTCTATTTACCTCTTTAACTTCTTATTTATTTTGTAGTTTGATTTATCTAGTTCTGATATAGTTTTTGCTCTCTATTTCTTCTTGCAGCTCTCAACTTCTCCTTTAGAAATTTAGATGCTATACCACTTGGTGCATATGTTTAATATTGATATTGTTTCATTATCTATGCTGCCCTTTAGAGCAAGATATAGTGCCCTTCCTTATCTCTTTTAATTAGATCAATTTTAGCTTTTGCTTGATCTGAGATCAGGATGTTTTTTTGACATCACCTGAAGCATAGTAGATTCTGCTCCAGCCTTTCACATTTACTCTGTATGTATTGCCCTGCTTCAAGTAAACATCTACTTAAAGAAAATATCAAAACTAAAGAAAAAGTACCCAGGGAGAATGTATCCCAAACACCTAGTCATTATAAAGAATCCAGTTATTAGGAACAAGATTATATGATGATCAATTCTGATGGATGTGGCCCTTCAACAGCGAAGTGATTCAAGCCAGTTCCAATGGATTTGTGATGGAGAGAGCTGTCTGCACCCAGAGAGAGGTCTGTGAGGATTGAGTGTGGATCACAACATAGTGTTATTTTTCCTTTTTTTTTTTTTTTTTTTTAATTAAAGCTTTTTATTTTCAAAACATATATATGGATAATTTTCAACACTGAGCCTTACAAAATCTTGTGTTCCAAATTTTCCCCTCCTCTGGATGGCAAGTAATCCAATATATGTTAAACATGTTAAAATATATGTTAAATCAATTATATGTATACATATTTATATAATTACTTTGCATAAGAAAATTCAGATCAAAAAGGAAAAAAAAGAAAAACAAAACAAAATGCAAGCAAACAACAACAAAAAGAGTGAAACTGCTATGTTGTGATCCACACTAAGTTCCCACAGTTCTCTTCTCTGGGTGCAGATGGCTCTCTTTATCAGAAGATCACTGGAACCAGTCTGAATCATCTCATTGTTGAAGAGAGTCACATCCATCAGATTTGATCATTCTATAATCTTCTTGTTGCCATATATAATGATCTCCTGGTTCTGCTCATTTCACTTAGCATCAGTTTTTTTTAGCTCTCTACATGCCTTTCTAAAATTATCCTGCTGATCGTTTCTTACAGAACAATAATAATCCATAATATTCAAATACCAAGGATGGTATTTTTCAAAAGGAAAAGAATAAGAAAGTGTCCTTTGGGCCAGAAGCCAGGTAATGTATTACTAAGATTATATCCTAAGTTTGCTGCTATATCTGTTATTTGGAATGTGTTAACTCTGGCCACTGCTGCTGTTGCAAAGTAATAATGACTAACTTAAAGTTGCCACTTAGGTAATGTGGACCAGGTCCCTGCTCCATCTTTCATCTAGTCACCTCTTGGGAATGCCTCCAGGCTGGTACCTCTCCAGGTACTTGCCTTCATTCTCCCGAATTTATGTGCCATTAACCAGCTTTCCCACAAGACTATGTAGGAAAAGGTGAAAGAGAAGTGGGTGAGTCTATGGAATGACCTGATTCAAAATGATTTGTCACACTAAAGGGTGTTTTTCTGGGAATGCCTCCAGGCTGGCTGGTTCTCCAAATACTAGTCTTAATTTTCCTGAGTTTCTGATCTAAGTTGGGTAAGCCTTCTGAGCAATTTTTATGTTCCTGTCTATGGTCTCCACTTCTTCCTAGGCTTTGATCTCCATGTTTTTGTAGAGACATCCTTTCTCTAAATTATTTTTTCCTCTCTTCTCATGACAGTTTCACTTTAGAATTTCTGGTTTGTTTGCTATTCTCAACACTACAGTAAGATACCTCTGAAGGACTCTTTATGAATAGGCCATCCATCCCCAAAGAAAGAACTGGTGGTATCTGAATATAGATTGAAGCATTTTTTTTTTTTTTTTTTTTTTTACTTTCCTTATTTCTCTTGCATTTTGGGGAGTGAAAGTGGGGAATGTATATATTCTTTCCCAACATGGCTATTATGGAAATGTTTTGCATGACTACACATACAGTCATTACTTAAACTGAATTGCTTGCCTTCTCGATATAAGGAGGGATGGGAAAAGAGGAGGGGAAAGAATATGGAACTACAAGTTTTAAAAATGAATGTTAAAAACTGTTTTTATGTCTGAGGAAACATAAATAATTTTATTATTTAAATAATTAAATGAACTTTAAAAAAATTTCTGGTCCTATGTATAACATACCAAATATTAGTACAGAGATGGTGACTGGTTTCTATGTTAATCATTTATGAATTTGCCTACTTAAGTTTAAAAAAGCTCATCATCAGGATGACTGATGGCTGACTTTTTCAATAAAACACATTAAAAACATAGATCATTCAATTATTTTGGTTCACTGTTGGAGAGACTTACCTGGAAGTATCAAAGTATCAGGGAAGTTCAGCTTCCCTGAACAACTCCAGAATAAGTTGTCCTAAATAGCTGCCCCTCTTTCACATACAATTCACATAACCTGTTGTTTCCACTGGACTGGAACCAATGACTACATTTCACATAATTATAACTCTGAATAGTATGAATTCAAATACATGTGACTATCCAGCAGTTTCATTATATATACAACTCAGGACTTAGACGTAGTAGAAAACCTCCTCCTTTTTTCATGGATGAAAAGTATACTTTTGCACTGCTTAAAAAAGAACACAAAAGATGTTGATATGCACTCAAACTGTCAATGTATCTTTTTCTTTCCATATTTGGGGAAAAGCACTGATGTATAACTCACTACAGAAATTTAACATTTTTCTAAAAGACTGATAAGCCCATAGCATGAATGCTATGCAAGAGTATTTGAATAGAATCAATCTTCAATATCTCTAGTCTTAGTTCTTGAAAAATAAGAAATAATGTCTAAAACAAAGTTTATTTTTTTAAATCTCCCTAACGAAACTAGGGTAATGTCCTATCTATGAGTGCTACATATAGATTACTCACTGATTCAGTGCATTAACTACCAAGTTAATTTTTAAAAATACCTACTGCTTTAACTACCAAATTTATACTGAAAGTAAAATTAAATGGCTGCTGTTTTTTTCCCCCCAGAATGTTTTAAAAATTTTCATTTTCTGAATAGGATTGTACCCATTTTTTCTTGCAGCAAGTATACCATAATTTTTAGTGCTACTCATTACTTACATTCCATTTTCATTCCCATCTCTAAGCACTTTTTAAGTCTACAGAATTGGCAGCGATTCCGATGATGTTTATTGATGATACAGTCTTGGTTGCTTCGGCAACTGTAAGTCAAATTCTTCCTTACACTTCTTTTAAAGAAACCTTTGCAGCCTTCACAACTGACAGCTCCATAGTGACGACCTAGAGAGAAAGAAAACGAATGAGAGTTCACCGAAAGAAAGTTAAGTCCCCTCCCCCCCAATCCCAATAACATTTCTAAGTTAGGCCTTGAAGAGCCGCACAGTTAAATCATTTAAAATATAATTTTCAACAGTGAAGGCTACAGTAGGAGAGAAGTTCATTAGTTTCAGACTGTGTCTTTGATCACAAATGCATATAACTTTTCTCAGAAGAAGTAGAATGCTAGATAAGGGCATGATGTCATCAAAGACTTTTTGACAAGTGCCATGGCTAAATGGCCCCCTTTTGTTCTGGGATTCTGAGGGAGATGAGAGTTGCTGGGGTTCTGGTCATCCTAGAATACAACTATGAAATGCAATTCCACATCCAAATCTTTTTTCCCTCCTTATTGCCTTCCTAAATTCCCATCACCAAGTTTCCTTCTATAATTCATCCTGCATATCTCTGTGGGCTGATTTTCCTTCTGATTTCTCACTGTTTTTGAATGAAATACAAATTTCTTGGACCTTTCTTAATCTTTCTCACTTTATTTCACATTGCTCTTTCTGTCCCATTCCACCCCCAGTGCTGTTGTTACTTGATATTCTCCCCATCTCATCCTGCCATCATCAAACCCTGTGTCTTTGCTCATGCCACTGGTCACTCACTATTGTCCCATTCCCTTTTTTTTTTTTTTTTTTTTTTTTTGCTAAGGCAATTGGAGTTAAGTGACTTACTCAGGGTCACACAGTTAGGACATGTTAAGTATCTGAGGCCGAATTTGAACTCAGGTCCTCCTGACTTCAGGATTGGTGCTCTATCCACTGCGCCACCTGGCTGCTCCATCTCATTTCTTTCTTCCAGAGTCATTATTATTTCCATGAAGGCCTTTTTTGAACTCTTGGGCTATATGGAATCTCATACCCCAACCCCACTTTCCCAAATCTCTCACATCATCTCTGGGTACCTCAGATACACTTACTAAAATGGGTCTTGTAAGGTTCTTCATGTATCTTAAACCCTGACTGGGACTGTGAACTTCCTGAGGGCAGAAATTCTACCTCATTTCATTTTTATGTACCCAAGGTCTGTCTAAAACAGTATTTAGCACATAGTAGATATTTTGGTACTTTTTCTGACTGAATTTTTATAGTTCAGTAATATGTGAAAATACCATTAACGCCTTACGTTGAGTTTTTTTGCTCTTGTATAAGACCAAAAAGAAAACTATGAAGATTGGAAACTTCTGGTCATTTCAAATTTCTTGCTATGCCACTTTTTCCCTTTTACATGAAGACACCACTATTTTTATCTTGTGCCTTGGAATTGTTTTCTTTTTCTAACTTTTAAATCTAAAAATGTATTCACAACTTTTGAGAAATTAATGCCATTCCTTCAAAAAGTTTTGTAATATGAACAGAATGCCAAGAAAAATTAGACAGGAGCTTATGATGAAACAAAAACATTTGCCTGACATATACAAATTTTAAAAAGCATATTATAGGCAATATAAAAGTAGATTACATTTAAAATAGCTTAAATGACATAGCTATAAATTTAAATGATGGCAAGACTGTTAGAAGTAACTATAACATTCACTTTAGTGAATTTTCTTTACACATATAGTCAATGTCTGGTTTTGTAAGATTAAAAAATGAATTTGCAAATACCCTTGCTTATCATACAAATTAAAATATTTTAAAAAGCCACATGATTTGTAAAAATACAGAAAGAACTTACATCTCTACTTGTATCTTGATCTTCCTAGGGTGCTGAGGAAGTACACTGCCATTGTTGTTAGAAAAAAAACTACTAAGGAAACTAGACAACAATTTGGGGACTGAAATTATACTCGATCCCCAGCAAAACCAAGAAGTGCAATCGAATTTAGGGACATTTTGCTCCCTTGGCCTTTATTCATAGCCTTGAATTGTTTTCCCAGAAGCAGGGATGGATTTGCATTTATCTATCCACATTCTCTCATCTAGTCTTCCTTAAGAACAATAGCATACAACAGTGAGCTTACTGGGCAGAGTTCAGGGCATGGTCTGTGGAAATGAAACAGAGTGAGGTTAAGTGGCACTGTGTTCTAACCACTGATAAAACTGGTCCTAGATCCTAATGTAACTTACATATGTGTGTTTGATAATCACGAAAGAAATATGGAATTGTTACTACTAGAAGCAGTACCAGAAATCAGGCAAGTCACCCAAGAGTGACAAACACTGTGGCTGTGTTCACTCAGTGTTTTGGGGATTGAAAAGAAACAAGGTCAAGCACTCTTAAAAATGGCTCTGACGTTAATATATATTCTCCCAGAAAGTAGACTTGGGCAGGGCTGTGTGCATAAGTGATCTGGAACAAGGAATAAGATGTTTTCTAGGTCATAGGAACACATATCACTAGCTTGCCAGGCTTCTAAGTGATGGCAAAAGGCAAATCAAAGAGAGGCCAAGTCCAGGAGGTGACTGGGCCCTATTCTTGTTTGAGGATAGCACCAGAGAACCAACCCCTGCATCCACACGGGTGCAAGAGCTGGCTCATCAAACCTGGTTTTATCTACTTCCCTTTCATTTTCTCAGGGTCTGCAGTAACTAGAAAAGTTGATTTTGTATTTCAAATTATTTGAGACGTTTCCTAGCTTCTTTCTCTGAACTGTCTCTTACCAAAATTCGGCTCATTAGCTTTTTTTTTTTTTTTTTTGCAAATTTCCCTACAAAGCCCGTACTTTCAGTATATTTACCTGATGCTTTGTCTCCACACACCACACAATATTCTACCACCTGAGGCCGCTGGACATCTGCTTTCCCCAATAAGCGCTCAACAGAAGCAGAATCGGTCACAATCTAAGAAGAAGTTTGCAAACAGTTAAGTTGTTGATTAACAACTGAATTACCTAGCATATAGGACTGTTTAACCACAAAGTCCTAATCCTGTGAATCTAAACAAGGGGCACCTATGGGCACACCAAGACAGCAGATATGAGGCTTTAGAGGTTTAATTTTATCACTGTTTCCTCTGACCAGTCATCAGTAAAAATGGGCAGAAAAAGAATATATGCACACCATCTTTCTAACTGCTTCTGTCTGAAGGTCGCTGCAGTCACCAAAGGCATACATTTGTAAGATAAGAGTCCACAGAGTAGAGTGGAATCCTAGTCTACACGAGGGTCAGAACCTGGCAGCTACCTAGATCATCCAGATTAGAGACACTTGCCAAGTACTCCTGATAGCTTTCCTTCTTACTGTATAATATCTTATTAGTGTGCAAATAAATACACTTCGCATAATACACAGAATGTAAGACTGAGAATTCTCTCATTAACAAATTCATGGAAATGAAATGCCTCTGGGGGTCACTTGACAATAACAACAATAGTACCTTATATTTCTATGATGCTTGCAGATCATCAAGGTATCTTCCCTTGAATAATAGTGTGACCTGGATAGCACAAACATCAGCACTCTTTTTTAAATACCAGGAGACCATGATATGAAGCGTTATGGTCACCCACCCCCACAGATTACAAGTGTTGTAACTCAGGTCTCCCAACTGCATCCGTCTATGGTCCTTCTAGGGTGTGATGCTGTGTCCAGCAAACATTTCTACCACTCATGCTTTCTAGGTGATAACTGCATGAAAAACCTCAGTGACAAAATCCTAGGCAAGCAGCAGCCTTCTGGCAGGCAACCCTACAGATCTGATTACAGGTTACATAGCAAGTTCAGTACTCTTTTTTTGAGGAGCCACATTACTTCTGAAACCTTCTATCTTTGGCTTTCTTTTCAAATGCACCAATAATATATGCAATCAACTTACTGTATTGACAGGATAATGCAAAAAGGGGTCATATCATATCCTTGATTGTGGTTACTGTTAATGCTGACAGTACATACATTTAAAAAATCACAACAATTCACTTTTTGGGGATGAGATTTATAAAAAACAAAAAACAAAATCATCAAAACTGTATAATCAAATAATTCAGTAAGACAAAAATAGCTGATGGATTTCCAATGAAGTGAAAATTCTCTGAGAAAGGAAGAAAAAGGTTAACTAATTTTTTAAAAGTGAATCTGAAGTTGATATTTTACAGCTTTGAACTCTGGTTCATCCTAATACTCCACTCCTACTTTCTTTTTTAGTGCTTACTAAAACCAGAAATGGTCTATAGGGACTTATGCTGGTTCTGACCTCAGAAGCTCTATGGTACATTTCATGGCTAGGGGTGATGGAAGTTTCTGAATGTTGGATTTTTTTTTTTTTTTGGGGGGGGGGGAATCTACATCTCCTGGCCACTGACCGTGGGGGGAAATGAAAAGTTGTCCTGTTTCCTGTAATCTAGGTCCTTGGGGGGAGGGGGTTCTTTTTTTGTCTTTATTAAGCCCAATCCAGAGCACAGTGCCTTACACAGAACAGACTCACAACATGCATGTGGCACTGAAATAACCTCTGGCTCGACTCTATTGACACTTTTCTTTCCCCTAACACTTCCACACAAATCTTTCTTCTACCTCTTCCCACAGATGCTTTGAAGCTTCCAAATACTGAACTGCCTAAGTAAGTCTAATAAAGAACTAGGTGGTAAAGGTCTAACGGTTTTTGGGCTACATGACCTTCAAGGACCCCTCGGCTTATAAAACGTATGAATCTACAACCACTCTCTAGTTTAGTAGTGCTCAAATGGAACAGAGATAAGCAAGCGTGCCAAGTACCGGGATACATGGTTAAAGGAGACTGGGCAAAATCTACTATGTGGCTATTCAGCAGATTTGGAATCAGAGGCCCTGGGACTTGCCACCTTTGTGAGCTTAAGTATGTCACCAACTGCTACATAATTGACTCGTCAGGTGTATACAACTGAGGGAAAGGCTAAGACCAAAGCCTCCCTCAAGCTTCAAATCTATAATCTTATGCTTTTAGACTGAAAGTCAAAATTAAGACTGAAACCCAGGACCGAGACTAGCAGAAAGTAAAGAGTCAATGGTGGGAATCAAGATAGAAATGTGGTTTAAAGTGAGGAGAGCTGAAATAAATGGAAGGCATCTACAGATAGAACATGCCGCAGACAAGAGGACTTGGAAATGAAGCAAGCCTGTCTCTGGCAAGAAGGCTTAAAATACCTTTCAGCTAAGGTAGGAGCCAGTGATTGGCTGGAGCTCAAGGCCTGGGGCTCCAAGAGCTGCTGCAGGACAGTAACTTGCTAGGCCTGTCCCTAGTCCTACTAGAAGGGGTCAGCCCGAAGCTCTCGTCTAATGTCTGCTCACATGATACACCCTGGTTCCTGCTGACTGTGCTTACTTGGATTCTGCCTGGAACCAGGTTGTCCGTGGTGGTGAAAATAAGCTGCTTGGCACTGGATGTCTCAGGTGATGCCAATATCACCTTTCCTGTTCCAGTTCCATCTGGACTGGTCAAGATAAATTGCTGTTTCGGGGATACGGAGGAGTCCACTGCAGTCACTATCTGGATTTTCTGTCCTGTTTGCTGATCTGTCACAATCTACAAGATAAAATGCAGGAAGGAGGGTTTTGAGAAGCACAAGATGACATTGATATTTCTAAATGCTGCTACAGACGGGAGATGGGTTTGAAACAATATAAGTAACTGAGGTTTTGGCTACTACCATGATGACAATAATAACTTACCATATAAAAATGTAGAATGCTTTAGAGTTGTCAAAGCGGTTTAACTTACATTATCCTAACTGATCATCACAACATCCCTGTAGGCCAACAATATTTTCTCTACTTAACAGATGAGGAAACTAAGGCCCAGAGAAATTAAGTGACCAGTATAAACTTAACACCATTCTACTAAGAACTGGATCCCAGGGAAGAGCTCAGGTCCAGTGCTCTCAGTCATGGATGTGGAGATCAGAGCGGCCTGGAAGGAATTAGGAGGACCTCAATTCCAGGTACAACTGGACACTAACTGGTGATGTGACCCTGAGTAAGGCACTTCACTTGGTTTGTAAAACAGGAATAATAGATACTGGCACAATGCACTTTCTAGGGCTGCAATCACAGTAGGGCTGGAAATCGTACAGTGATGCAGAAATGGGAATTATTATTGTATCACTATGCTTCTCAAATGAGAACAGAATTATACAAACTGAACACTGATAAATTTGGAACTTAGTACAGAAGGAATACCTATTATTCAATGAGTGTATATGTGTGTATGTATATATAAACATATATGCAGAGACAAACATCTATGTATATATACATACATATCTCTTAAAAGGGACCATTTTCCTTGAATAGAGATTAAATAGTTTCAAATGTGATCTAAAATAATAAGTGTTAATGTAAAATATGTGACTAGTGAATGGGTCCACAATCTCTGTATGGACAGTCCTAGCAGTCTTATAGGTCAAAAACAGAGAGAATTTGAGGGAAGGGGAAAAACAAAACCAAGATTTTTGGTTTTGTCTTGAAATAATACTTGTTATAAATACCCTCCCAAAAAAAATCCAGAAGAGAAATGTATATATAACAAGGGCATTTTAAGATATTTCTGCTTATAAAGTTTTAAGATATTTAATTTGAAATGTTCAAGCTGAAGCTGCTGACCTCTTACCAGATATTTTTGCTTGGAATGGAAGTTGAACTAGATGACCTTTTAGAGATTTCTCCCATCTCTGTTCTTCTATTCTTTTTTTTTTTTTTTTGCTTCCTTTTATAAATACATACACATATAGTTATAAATTTTTCCTAAAGCAATTTCCCTATTAAGAAATTCAAAATAGGGCATAATTTCACGACAAGAATCTTAATGTATAATTAGTTCTCAGCTTTAGCCAAATGTTCACATTTCCACAAATTATGTCTTCTTTCCATGTTTATCACCTTCCTTTGCTGGGGTCTTTTATTATCCTAAATCTTAAGAGTTAGAAGGACCTTGGGATCATTTAGCTCATCACATGTTTATTAAGCAGGATAGTAGGTGCTGGGAAAGGCACACAAAAAGGATTCTGGGTAGCTATTTATACTACTCATGGAGAATTAAAAGTTAATTATAATGTAATGCTTTCTAGATGGATATAACAAGTTATTTCCAAAAACAGTAGCATGATGCAGGAATTTGTTTCACTGAGCTATGCATTTTTATTATTAAAAAAGAAAAGTTTTTTTTTCTTTTTAGTCGGAAAGAGGAATTAGGGAGAGAAAAAAAGTAAAATAAAATAAAAATTACACGAAAAACAAAACAAAATGAATCCACTGGCAAATATTATGGGATTTTTGCATGCTTTCTTTGTAGGAAGCACCTTAATATGGAGCCTGAAGTTTTAAGTATACTGTATTGTGCTGACATGTAATTGTTGTGATTTATATGCCAGTCTAAAACTGCATAAGTAACTACTCTCTAAGAATATCTATCATTCATTGTAAACACAAATAAATAGAATCCTATGGTAATGAGTTTGCTAAAATATCACAACTGCTAAGCTTTCCCTAAACCTCACTGAAAATTCGAACGGCTATATAACTAATGAGCTTGTAATCTGAACTCTATTTTTTCTATTTATTAGCTGTAGAATCTTGGGCAAGTCATTTAACTCCTGTAAATCTCAAAATGGGGACTCTGCCTATCTTACCTAATTCACAAGATTGTCAAGAAATAATGAAAGCTTTGTAAACTAGAAAGCTACACAAATGTAAGACTACCTCTGGGAATCAATCTCAAGCTTCTCCAAAGCCAAGGTTGGGGTCTAGCTCCTGCAGATTATTTTTGATTCTATCAGCGCTTCTTTTCTTTAAAAGTACTTTCTATAAACTTTATATTTAATTAGCTCTTCTTAGAAGTGTGCAAGTTTTTTGAGGGAAGGCTAGTTTGGCACACAATAGTCATCATAAAAAACATTTGTTGAATGCATTCATTTACAAAGTGAAAATCTTTATATATTTACTCTGAAGTTGTAAACAATAAAAACCTGGACCAGAGTAAAAAAAAAAAAGAAGAAGAAGAAGAAGAAGAAGATATTTGACTTCTGGGGTCTCTTCAAGGCTACTCCAAAATCTGGTCCCACCTTTTTTCAATCCAACTTATTCTACTCCCCATTAAGTGCAATTCACTCTAGATCAGCCTGGTACCCTTACTATTTCACAATCATAACACATTCACTTCAGTCCTAAAACCTTCAGTCAGCTTTCAACAGGAACAGTGGCCTTCTATCTTCCTATGTAAATTCTTATCTTTTAAAAGCCAAATAAAATTAAACTTGCCCTGTAAACCCTCTTTGGACAACACTACAGCTCACTAATCTTCACTCTGGAAGTGCTATGGAATACAATCTGTATGATATAAGTCCGCACATAATTGCAAACCATATACTTTGATTGTGATAAAATCTGTCATGGAATACTCTCTACATGCTTTGTGTATTAGTCTTTTCTCCAAGCAAGAATGACCTCTGTAAGGACTGGGACCATCAGTAAATACTTGTTGGCTGACTGATTCTGGGGGTTTCAAAACAGTAGTGTTAGAAAGGGTAAATACCGCCATGCTTATATTTATCTAGTTTGTCCCAATAAAAAGGTAATTGGCTGAAAAAGCATCAAAGCAGATGATTCTGGTATAAAGTAACAGGAAAAAGAAAGAACAGAATGAAGAAAGCTAATCAGTTCAGAGGCTGAGGGAATGACCACAGGGTGGAGAGGATCTGTCAAGAAGGTGTCAGACGATGAGGTCTATAAAACGAAAGGTTCCCTGAGAAATGATTCTGACTAAAAAACCTAAAGGTGTATTAAAAAAAAAATCCAAAACTCCCCAACCCAAAACCAAATCATCTCAAGAAATCAAAATCTAGAGTGATGGCAGTTTTAAAGAAGTTTACAACCAGAAACCAGACTCTAGTACATTTTAAAGGGATTTTCATTATCCCTAATTCTTCCCCAGTCCAAGTCTTAATTTTCAAATCCGAGTCATGGAAGCCCCTAATTCTTTCATCACTAAGCTCACCTTGCAGAGTCTGCCAATTCTCTTCAAATGTAATGACTATGGGTCCTTCTTTATCCCCAATACCACACCCCCATCTCTCAAACTTCCTACTCGGCTACCTGGACTAGGCAGAAGAGGACCTTCTTCACCTCGGTTACCTAGCCTTAGTCACCGAATGGGTGCCGCCCCGTAGCTGAAAAAGGCCCAGCCTCCCATTTTATCCAGGGCCATCTCCAGCCCTGGTCTGTGTCTGGCCGCTGGATTGCCTGCATGCCCCGGCGCCACCTCCCGGATGTCTTCGAGAAGGACGGACAAACAACGACTGTGCTCCCTACACGATCCGGTCATTTGCGCTGCCTGAGTGAGGCCTGCCATCTCAAAGCCCCTCCAGAGCCACTAGGAGCACATCGTAAAGGCCTATGATTCCCGCTCTCCAAATGCGAAGAGGAAGAAACAGTCATCTCTTAATAACCGCTGCTTCACAGAAAAGCAAACCGCCAAAGGAAGGGCAGAGGCAACGCCTCTCTCTTTTGTTATTAAAGTCACACACACGCGCGCACAGAGACAGTGACTGATCATCCTGGTTCTCGGTGATCAGCGCCGAAGGCAGGGCGGCCTCAGGACCACCAAGAAAAACGTGACAACAGTTCTCCTGCGGCAGACACATGTGCGTCCCGTCTGAGTCTCTGTGACCCCGTTTTGGCTTTTCTTGGCACAGGCACGAGAGGGGTTTGCCATTTATCTACAGATGGAAACTGAGATCACCGGGACGGAGTGACCTGCCCAGGATCACCCCTAATAAGCGTTAGCGGCTGAAGTGGGACTCAGGGCGATGGGTCGGGCGACTTCCAGGCCAGGCTTTCCCCGCACTGAGAAGGCGCCCCCTAGCGGCGGCCACCCAGGAGCCCCGTTTCCCCTCTTCTCCCAGCGGTTCAGCCCAGGATCCCCCTAACTCCTCTCCACCGCAGGGGAGCCCTCGGAGCAGCCTGATACTCCAGTCCACTGATCTCCTCCATTCCCACGAGGGCAGCCGGCCCTTAAGCCTTTTGCAGATATTCCCTCATATTGTCCCGACAACCCCGAAGGTGGAGGCCACTATGGTCCCTGACCACAGATGAGGAGACGGCGCCGCCTGGCTAACGGCTGCCTAGGGCCCCCACCTCCTAGTCCGCACCTCGCACTGGCGCCACCCTGGTCACCCCTTGCCCCGCCTCTTCCGCTTTTTGGGCTCCACTGCGGGGGGAGGCGCCCCCAGGGAGTTCCGCCGCCTCCGCTGCGGTCGGGCTCGCCCGCCACCCCGCGCGCGCTCTGAGGTCACCCAAGGCGCCTTTTCTCAGCCCCCTCTGGACCTCTTCCTCCCGGCCGGCCTCTCTGCCGGCCCACCCTCCCCAGACCCGGGTAGTCAGTCACAGGGCTGCGTGCTGGGCCCCGGCTCTCTTCCCTCCTCCGCCCGCTGCTCTTCCCTGCTCCCACGCATGCGGTGATGGCGTTAGGAGCCTGGGTTCTCCTAATCTAGCCCCAGCCTCTCTGCTGACCTCGACTTCCACAACTCCAGCTTCCTCTCCGTTATTCAAACCCCGTGGCCAAAATGGAGCTCATGACCCCCCGCGCCCCCCAGTTCCTCCCCAGTCTGGCTGAGGGCTTGCCGTTGCGCCTCGGGCCATCGGTCCCCTCTCTCCTGCTCCACCTAATCTGCTGCCATAACCCTTAGCTTCTCCCTTCCCTTTGCTCTCCTGAGACAGCACCTCCCCATCCGGACTCCGGACTGCTGGCTCTGCTGCCTCAAGTCTCCTCGCTCCAGTTGTCCCCACTACTGACTAAGTTGCAGTGGCTCCTACAAACTCCTGCGCCCTCCCCCACGCCTCAGACGCCACCGTGTAACCTTCCATTCCGGGACCTGGAGCTCAAAGATCCTGCCATCTCCTGGCTCGGGACATTTTCGGAGCCGTCCAGGACGCAGCGCACTCTCGATTCTGGCTTCCCAAAGATCCCATATGAAGTCTCACCTTTAGAGAGGGCCTTTGCTGGCCTCTTAACTCCGTGCCTTCCCTTTCCTGATTATGCCTATATATATATTCCCTACAAAGCCTGTTTGTGTGTTGGTTCCCCCATTAGACTGTGATCTCCCTGAAAAGTTCACTAGCTTTTGCCTTTCTTTGTATCTCCAGGGCTTAGCATAGGGCCTGGCATATAACAGGCACTTAATAAATGCCAGCAAGTGAGGTAGGATGATGACACTGTGAAAAGAAGGTGGGTCAGGAGGCTGGAGTTCAAGCCCCAGCTGCACGGTGCATTTTGTATAAACTCAGGCCTTTAACATCCCCAAACATCTAAAGTGAAGCGGGTAGATTACAGAACCAGTAAGACACCTTCCAATGCAGGCAGCCTATGACTATACTCTACCCCATGACAAAAACCTGAGTTTTTACCTCTGACCCATAACGGACCCCTTCCTACTCTCCCTTCATTGGGATTTAAAGAAAGGAACTTCATTAAAGGGAACCAGACTAAGTACCAACAACCAGGAAAAATTGTGGGGGGTTTGGTGTTTTTTTTTTTTTTTTAAAGACAAACATCAACAGTGTATAAAGTTTTATTAATGCCTACTAGACATTCAAATATTGTATTTTAACACCAAAAGGACACTGAATACACTGCTAAACTCTGGACTAGTCTAAGAAGCACAAATGGCAGCTGACCGCACCCTTTCTCACACAGAGCTGCAACCTCTTCCCTTCAAACCCCACTTGTGCCCTTTGTTACAGTTGCTCGCTGTAGCACTGATAAGTTGCTGTGCCCTCTCTGCCAGCCTTGAGAGTATTTATGGGTAGAGGCAAGGCCATTTGGCCTCTGACTTCCCTTCTAGTTCTGAAAGGTCACAATTTTATGATGTGAAGATGACCACCCTGCTCTCCTTAGTTTTATTTTCTCTGGAATAAACAAACCCAGATCCTGTAAAACAACGTTTTACAGATTCTTTAACATCATGGTCATTCTCCTTCAGTTATAGCCTAGTTTGCCAAAGTCCTTCTTGAAATGTGGGCCAGAAATGAACATTATACTCCAGATGCAATTTAGCCAGCAAAGAAAACAATAGGAGTACTATTTCCCTTAATCTGGAGACCATATTTTTATTAATTCAGCCCAAGATTATATCAACTTTCTTTGCAAATGAGCACACTTGTGGCTCACATAAAGTTGGAAGTTAACGAAAACTCCTTCAGTCTTTTTTCATGAATTTCTATCCAGGCAGATTTTCCCCAAACTATATATTTCTGAACTTCACATTTATCCAAGTTAACATTTAATTTATTGGTTTGAGATCATCATTCTACTTTAATGAAAACAATTTAAATTCTGATTCTGTGTTTCAATATATTAACTATTCCTCCTAACTTTGAGGTATCTTAAAATCTGATAAGTATACTTTCTTTATATTTAGGCTACTGACAGAAAAATGTCACAGAATCAAGAAGAAAAAGAATTCAGTGATACATCACTTGCCATCCCTCTTCAAATTGATATCAATATATAACAAAAAATATTTTACTCTGAAAAGTCCACATTATAAAATATTTTAACTTTCAGTTAGAATTTTGAAAAAACTTCCTCTTTGGAAATAAGTAAAAGGAAAACAAATTTTTGTGGCAAGTTTCTCTGATAAAGGTCCCATATCCAAGATATAAAAGGGATGATTTAATAAGACTAACAACCATTCTCCAATAGATAGACAAAAGACATGAACAGTTTTCAGATGAAGAAATCAAGCTATCCACAACCATATGAAAAAATGCTCTAAATCATCAATAATTAGAAAAAGGCAAAAAACTAGTTATGAGATTTTGTCTCAAAAGCCATGCAAATATTATAAAAGCAGAAAATAATAAATGTTAGAAGCTATAAGAAAAGAGACACACTGCTGCACCATGAATGGCTCTCAGTCATTTCACAAAGCAATTTGGAATCATGCCCCAAAGGTCACTAAACTGCCCCTATTCTGACCCAGCAATATCACTAGTGGGCCTATATCCTAAAGAGGTCAAAGAAATAGGAAAAGAACCTATACATAGTTAAATATTTATAGCAGCTCTTTTTGTAGTAGCAAAAACATTGCATCTCAAGGGGATGCCTGCCTACTGTAGAATTACTAAACAAATATATTTTATTAATATAATTATTACATTGTAATTGAATGTTATTGTGCCATAAAAAATGATGAAATTGACAGTTTTAGAGGCAAATGGGAAAGTATCTATGGACTGATGTGGAGTGAAGTAAGACGAAGTAGGAGAATAATTTATACAATGAACACAAACATCATAGAGAAAAATCAACTCTGAGAGATTAAAATTCTTATCAATGAAATGATAATACTTGAGTCCTGAAGACTGGAGATAGAGAGTCATCTAACTTTGGTCAGAAAGGATATATGATACAGAATAAGATATATAATTTTGATCATGGGCAATGTAAAATTTCTCTTTTAAAAATAATGTTCAATGGAAGGTGGAGGGGAAAGGGATGAGGTATGGAAGAAAAAGATAATAAATGATTCAAAAATTTAAAATAAAAAAAGACATCTTCCTTATAGTTTGAATTATGAGGTTGTACTGTTCTTGATCACTAAGAATGGAATAATCTGGTCAAATCTTTAGCCTTGGGTTACATCTAGAGAAGATTCTAGTATATAGAGAGGCACTAAAAGGGAAAGATTACCCCAGGCTATAAAAAGAAGTGAATTACCTGAATGCGTTGTGGTGAAGCAACTGAAGAGTCTGTAGAGATTATCTGGATGCGCTGTGAGGGGCTGGTCATTACTGGAGATTCAGAAAGTGATGTCTGCACAGTCTGTACCTGTTAAAAACCAAAAAGTAGTTTCACTTTGTGTGAACAGTGAAACAGGAGACTCAAACAAGAAGGATAATACATTTAAAAGGATTTCGTTTTTGCCATGAACAGTGTGCCATTTCTCCATCCTTTTAAAGGGTAGTCCTTTCAAAACAAATATTCATTACACATACAGCAGGAAATATTTAAAGCCCATCAGATTATATTGAAGATAAATGCTTATGCATTTCAAACTGGTTAGGATTCAGCACACAGAATTAGAACACAGGTTTGTTACCAAAAAACATGATCTCAAAACAAAACAATTGGATTGCTTTAAAATTTAGGAATGAGAAACAGAACAGTGCCTCTTTCATCTAATATCAGAACAAAGGTAAAGAAAGAATTTTTCAGAAATAGTCACCTAATTTTCTCACCAATTTTTGATAGACAAGTAGAGATGGTAGGCTGCTCATTCAGAGGTTGCTGATTTGACATGAAGGATGTAAACAGTTTGGTATGGTAAGGTAAAGTGAATTTGACATTTAAAATACTAAACAGATGCTCGCACATAAATCAAGAGCTGCTCCATGTGGATGACTTGTGGCAATCAATCACAGAGAAGTCTGGAGGCTTCGTGGAAAACCAATCTACAGATAAAGTATAAATTTTCCTGTGGATGATTAGCAGGCAACCAATGACAGCATCCATTAAACTAGAGGAACCTCCTTTTCTAGGTTTCCCACATACTATCTCTCTCATGACATCATCACATTGTGTTGTTTTATACCACATCACTCTTCATTGGACAATAGACTCTTCAATTCATGGGTCTTATGAGTGTTCCATTTTCCAGGCCCAGTATGTGCCATACACATAAGTCAATCACTTTACAAGAAATGATTAAGTATCCATGGTCTGCCAGGTACTATTTGGGCACTGAGGATACAAAGACAAAAATGCAATGGGCTTTGACTACTAGATACTCCTATTTCATCAAGGGAGACAACATATACATATTTAAGTATGTACAAAATAAATATGAAGTAATTAGTGGGCATGGTGTGGGTTTTTTTTTTTGGGAGAGGAGGCTGGCACTAATAATCTGGGAGTACCAGGGAAGAAGGCTCTCTGTAAAAAGAGGCATTGGAGTTGAGGATAGATGGAAGTAAAGGATTCTGACCTACACAAGGGAGGAGACAGTGCATTAAAGGTACCAGGTACAGCTAAAGCAAAGAGAGCAAAGATATATGGTAAGTAGAGTATGATCAGTCTGGCTAGATGGTAGCACCAGAAGGGAAGTGATGTTCAACATGACTGTAAAGTTAAGTTGGAGCCAACTTGAGCAGGGACTTAAAAGTCAAACAGAACTTCTATTTATATTTAGTCCTAAAGGCAACAGGGCCCTTGAAGTTTATTGAGTAAGATTGTTAGATTTATGCTTTGGGAAAAATCACTATAGCAAACAAGAAGACAATGAATTGGAATGGGGAGGAGAGTGGATAGTATTGGACTTGGAGTGAGAAGAGATCAAAGTTCAAATTTTACTCCTGCCCATGGCCTCTGAGTCTCAGTTTCTCCATATGAAAGATGAGGCTAATAATTCTTGTATTGTCTATAACAATGGGTTTGTTATGGGAATTATGAAATAATCTTTTTAAAGGCTTTGCACTTTAAAATGTTATATAAACACCTGCTATTATTTTTAATGAATATTTGTTTAAATTGATTCCTATGACAATTTTTTAAGCGAAATCACATTACAATTAGAATTAAAATATAATCCTCAATATCTTTCTCTATTCATGAATTTGAATTTTTGCTAGCTATATTTCTAATAAGTAATAAAATATGAATGTCTTCCTGACAAAACACTTAATAAACCCTATTTAAAATTGTGTTTTTGAATGAAGCTATTGCTACTTTGCAAATCAATCAGGTAGCTTTTGACTCATATAAAATGCCAAGATGATTTGGAATTGTGTGCAAAATTTCTGGTTTAAACTGTCATCTTCACACAATCAGACTTGTAAATCAATAAAGCAGTATTTACCAAGTGCCCATTATGATGCTTGAGTAGCTGCTGAGCTAGGGATAAAAATCAAGATTTCCCTAAAAATATTTCAGTTCAATTCAATAAGCACATGCTGGGGCATATAGAGGTGGTCTCTGTTTGCAAAGAGCTTACAATTCTGTTGTGTGCAACATGAACATAGTTTATTAAATATAACATACAAAGTAAACAGAAAATTATGGGGGGAGTATTAGGGTAGGAAAGTGCTAATAAGTATAGGAATCAACAAACACTATGAAGAAAACAGTGTTTGGGGGCTTTTGAATTCACCTAGAAATTTCAAATGAGGTGGGGTAAGAAGGCATTCTTAGCAGAGTGGTATGTCTCTTCAAAGGCAAGAAAGGAGGCAGGAGATGGGAACAAATGGGTCATTCTGGCTAGAATGTAGGCTATGTGAAGGAATGTAATATGAAGAAAGTATGGAAAGATAAGTGGGAGCCACACTGGGAAGCAGTTTGTTTTGTCTGAATTGTAAAAGTGTCTAAAACTGGTCTGCTGCTATGCTCAAAAGGCTACCAAACTGGGAACAGCCTTTGATCCAGCAGCGCCACTCCTGGGCCTGTGTCCCAAAGAGATCATAAAGGAGGAAAAAGGACCCATATGTGCAAAAATGTTTGTGGCAGCCCTCTTTGTAATGGCAAGAAAGTGGGAACTGAGTGGATGCTTATCAGTGGGGAATGGTTGAGTAAGTTGTATATTCTATAAGAAATAATCAACAGGATTATTTCAGAGAGGCCTGGAGAAACTTATAGGAATTGATGCTAAGTGAAATGAGCCCAACCAGGAGAACACTGTATATAGTAGCAGCAAGACTGTAAGATCAACTATGATGGACTTAACTCTTCTCAGAAATACAGTAATGCAAGACATTCTTGAGATGGAAAATGCCATCTGTATCCGGAGAAATAACTATAGAGACTGAATGTTGATCAAAGCATACTATTTTCATCTTTTTTTGTTTTTGTTTCTTCTTTCTTGTGATTTTCCTTTTTTCTTTCAAAACATAATTAATATTGAAATATGCTTAAAATGATTACACACACACACACACACACACACACAAATATATAAACCTATATCAAATTGCTGTCTTGGGGAGGGAGATGGGAAGGAAAGGAAGAAGGAAAAAAAATTGGAATTCAAAATCTTACAAAAGTAATTGTTGAAAACTCTCTTTACATGTAATTAAAAAAAATAAAATACAATTAAATTGGGGGGGGGGAGATAAACTGGTCTGTTGCACATACATTTCTCCCCAAGCCCATTCTTTTTCCAGGTTTCCTTCTTTCTGTCAACTATCCTTCTGGTCACCCAGGTTTCTTTCTCCCTTAAATTTGTCAGATTTTTCACTCACTCTCATTACCCTCCTAACCTCCTGAACTGGGTGCAAAATTCTACCTACCTCCATGACTTCTCTCTCATCCATTCCCTTGTCTCACATAGCCATTTCAGCTGGACCATTACAATAACTTCCTGAAAAGACCTCAAGCCCTGTTGTCTTCCAATCCATCTTCCAAAGTAATACTTCTAAAGTCACTCAACTACTCAAGGAGCTTCAGTTTAGAATTTGCCTTTAGAAAAAAAACACCCTATCATTTGAACCACTTCAGTGTGACTCCAGCCTCTGTTTGCAGATTGTCTGTTTACTACTCCTCACATTTCACATTTCAAGTGAGTGGGGCCAACTTATTTTTCTTGTATATGTAGTTTCTATTTTTCATCTCTGTGCCTTTGCCCTCTCCTCACTGGGCATGGAAAGCTTTCTACCTTACCTCCCTCAAAAGATTTCTAGCTTTCTTCCAAGTTCAGTGTAGGTGGTACCTCTTAATAAGAGGCCTTTACCCATTCCTGTAATTGTTGGCATTCTGCATACCTCTCTTCCCTATGCTGCCTCCTGCCCTGATGTTTTGTTTTTATTCTGTATATAAGCATATCTAATCTATATACCCTTATTTCTGTCTCTTCCCAAATAAAATGTAAACTTTTGAAAGTAAGGGGATGCTTTCCTTTTGACTTTCCATAAATGCCTGTTAAATTTACACCAACTAAATGACAGGGAAACCATACTAGTTTTCCTTTAGGCTACTGGGATTCCTTTGGATTCTAAATCTATAATCCCAGAATCCAATTTTGAAAAATTACCTTGCCAGGTCCCCTCCCCCTCCGATTAAATTAGGTTATTTGCTTTTTTTTTTTTTTTTTTTTTTTTTTTTGCTATTTTCCTTGGAATTTCCCTGGAAATGAATATTTTCAGGTCTCTAAGCTGAAAGGGTTACTAATTTGGCATGATCAATAGTCACCTTACTGATGAACAGTGGTGGGCTAGAGAGACAACTGGGTAGGGTAAGTAGGATTTGCTAACAGCTCAGTCACTCACCGACTGTGTGGTCTCAGGCAAATGATTCCATCAGCCTGATTCTTTTCAAATGCCAAGACTGGGATAACACTCATGATCCTCAGATTTAGGAACTAGAAGGGACCTTCAAGGTCATCTCATCAACTTTTCCATCTTATAGCTGAGGAAACTGAAGCCCAAAGAAATTCAGTGATTTTCTCTGGGCCAGATAAGATCCCCTGCACACTCATTCCTCTGACTCCAAACCCAGTCTACTTTCTATTGATTCAAACTACCTACATGATCTTTGAGCTCTAAAATGTGATTACTCTATTTACAATATCTATTCAATGGAGAGGCAAATAAATGGTAGGTGTGAGCAGGGTACATTACATCATAAATAACTTGTGTAAAAAGTGTTGTAAAAGACATCTAAGAAACGGGCAGTCATGTGGCAAGAAGGAAAGAGAAGGGCTCCACTGGCATCTTTCTAATGTAGAGAGAATACAAGGGAAGGAGCCCCAGAATCTCTGGTGGTGCCCCATGATACCTAAGAGAAGAATATAGACAAACATGACCCAGACGGGCAGGCATGGAGGATCTGCAATACATATCATGAGCAGAGAATGTTCCATTACGAAGATACCGATAAAAGAAAAAAAAATCACCAAAAAACCTCAACAAAAACCTCCAAGGCATTGTGGGTAAATGCTGACTCATGAGAGATGGCTCCTTGCTAGTTCCAATTAGACTGGGAGGATTGAGAGTAGACAGAATATTGCCTGAGCTCTTCCTTCTTTCCCTCAAATCAACACCAGATCAAGTCTCATAATGGATTTTGGAGTGACAGGATCCACAAACAGTTGGAATATAGTAATTTTCCCACTTTAAAATATCTTAGAAGGACTTCAGGAAAGGTCTGTCTCACCTGAGCAGGGGAGAATGCAGTCCAGCACAGGTGAAGTGGGAGGAGACCCAAGGCATAGAGACTCTGTGCAGGGAATTAGCCAAATTACAGCAGCACTGGCTACTCTGTCCTGCTTCAGAAGGCCAGTGGATCACCAGACCAGCTGTGAGACCTCCAACACAACTACAAAAGGCAAATAGTGAGCCTCTGAAATCCGGCAAAATGTGGCCAGGCCCACCAAGTACAGTAGGGAAGTTAGTAACCACCCTGAAGAAGAAGTTCAGGACAATTTCCCCAATACCCTAGGAGCATACTTCAAACTTTAAAAGTGAGAAAAAAAGCAAAAAGGACCTCTGACCATAAAGAGCTACTATAGAGAGAGGGAAGCACAGAATATAAACCCAGAAGAGGACACTAAACCCAAGGTGAAGCTTCAAAGCAGATTATGAATTTGTCTCAAGCTCAAAAGGCTCTCTTCAAAGAGTTCAAAAAAGATCTTATAAAAGAAAAAGAAGAAAAATGGTGAAAAGAAATGAGAGCTATACAAGAGAATTATGAAAGTTTGGGGGAAATAGTCAACACCTTGGAAAAAGAAGCACAGAAATTGACTGGAGAGCAATTCTTTGGCAGAATAGAAAAAATACATACTGACGAAAACAACTTCTTAAAAAATAAATTTGGAAAAATGAGAACATATATACTGAAGAAAACAACTTCTTAAAAAAAAATTGGTGAAATGGAAAAACAATTCCTTAAAAACCAGAATTGGCAAAATGGAAAAAAAATTCCACTGAACAAAACAACTCCTTTAAAAGTAAAATTGACCAAATGCAAAAGGAGGTTAAAAAAAAAAAAAAAAACTAACTGAAAACAACAACTCACTAAAAATTAGAATTGGACAAATAGAAGTGAATGACTCAATGAGTTATCCAGAATTAGTCAAACAAAATTTTTAAAAATGAAAAAAAAAAAAAATAGAAGAAAATGTAAAATACCTCACCGAAAAGTGAACTGACCTGAAACAATAGATCCAGGAGAGACAATCTAAGAATTATTGGACTACCTGAAAGCCATGATGAAAAAAAGAGCCCAGATGACATCTTTCAAGAAATCATCAAGGCAAACTGTCCTGATGCCCCGGAACCAGAAGGTAAAATAGCCACTGAAAAATTGATAGCTATTAAATACTGAGATGGGTCCAAGTTAGCTAACAGGATATCTTTTTATGAAGATCTTTGGAAAACTGTGAGTTTAGGATGAAAGAACTTTATATGTAATTCAACTCCCTAATTTTTACAGGGGAGAAAACTGAGGCTAAGATCAGCTTGTTAAGTGGTTCATTCAAATTCTTAAGCAAAGTAAAAGCCAGAATTGTTTATTCAACCCAGTTTCGCATTCTATACCCAGCATACTTTCTATAATACCACATTGCCTGTAAATGAAAAGGGTCCTGGAATAGGGTAAACATAAATATTAATTAAAAACTCTCTTTTAGTCTTAGGGGCTGATAGAAAAATATGTTCTCCATATAATCCATGTGAATTTAATCCACTAAATTTTGGAAGAGAAGTCAATTCAAGGCTGGCAAAGTAAACTTTTGGGGTGAGATACCTTAGTGGTCTTGGTAAGAGAGAGTACATTTTTGCAATGATCCATACACCCATACACACACATGATATATATATGATAAAATATATATAAATAAATATCCTCACTGATATAGACCTCTTTACCTCTTAGTCACCCCCCCCCCCCAAGCAAGACCCTAAGATTCAAAGTCAGCAAAGACTGCTGATATGTGCAGAGGGAGAGGGGCTACAAGGGGAATTTTCAATACCAATGAAATCACAGGTCCAGATTACTCACTATTCTCTTATACCTATAAGAAAAGACTTTGTGAAGATGTCTTCTATAGTCAGTTCACTGCTCCTCATGTGTCTCTACTCTAATTCCCAAATCCTCCTTTCTGTGACCTATGTCTTCCTTCCCTCCAGGGTCATTATGCTCTCTGCCCTCACATTCTATCTATTTAAAGCTACTTTCTGCTGTTGGGGGCAAAGGTGGGTCACATGTAAAATAAAGGGGTTATACTAGAGGATCTGAAATCACTTTTAACTCTCTATTAGCTGGGGCAGTTACATGGTACAGTGGATAGAGAGCCAAGCCTGGAGTCAGGAAGTTCCAGGTTCACATCTGCCCTTAGACACTTAGCTATGCAATGTTGGACAAGTCATTTAATCTAGTTTGCCTCAGTTCCCTATCTGTAAAATAAGCAAACCACTCCAGTATCTTTGCCAAGAAAATCCCAAATGGGGTTATGAAAAGTCAGATATAACCAAAACAACTGAACAACCATTACCTCCGAAATAAGTTGTGTTACATTAGAGATTTTGATACCTGCTCAATATCTATTACCCTTCCCAAGGATTTGTAGGATCATAAAATAAGAGCTTTGATAGACTTGAGAGTTTTCATAGTTTACCACCTTAATAGTACAGATGAGAAAATTGAGACCTAGAGAAATTAAATCACTTCCCCAGGGTCACAAAATCAGAAAATATCAGAGATGGGATTCAAGTCAAGTCTTCCTGAACTCTAGTTCAACATTCTGTTCACTCCTATTCACAATCTGAGAACTAAACCTTAATCCAGAGGAATAAACATTCAATATAAAACTTCCTAGCTGCTGAGTGAAATGAGCAGGACCAGGAGATCATTATATACTTCAACAACATTACTATATGATGATCAATTCTGATAGACATGGCCATCTCCAGCAATGAGATGAATCAAATCAGTTCCAATAGAGCAGTAATGAATTGAACCAGCTACACCCAGTGAAAGAACTCTGGGAGATGACTATGAACCATTACATAGAATTCCCAATCCCTATATTTTTGTCCACCTGCATTTTTGATTTCCTTCACAGGCTGATAGTACACTATTTCAAAGTCCAATTCTTTTTGTACAGCAAAATAACTGTTTGGACACGTATACTTATATTGTATTTAATTTATACTTTAACATATTTAACATGTATTGGTCAACCTGCCATCTGGGGGAGGGGGTGGGGGAAGGAGGGGAAAAATTGGAACAAAAGTTTTGGCAGTTGTCAATGCTGTAAAATTATCCATGCATATAACTTGTAAATAAAAAAAAAAAAAGCTATTAAAAAAAAGAATGATACTCTAAACAAATTTTTAAAAATAAAATAAAATTTCCTAGCATCAGTAAAAGAAGACAGAGAAGACATATGTGCACATAAGTCTTCCTAGGTGTCCCTCTCACCATACTATATTGGCAAAGTTGGCATTGGTCATATAAATGAGGTAGGACTCCTAGGCCTTGGAGTCGGCCTTGATGCTTAGTAGTTTTGTGATCTTGGGCAAATTACTTTTGGGGGGCTTCAAATCTCTTATCTTGAAAATGGGGGTTCTGCCATTCACTCTATTTACTTCATAAGATTATCACAGAAAATAGTTATGAAAAGTCTTTGAAAAACAAAATGCTATTGTAGATTTAAGTATACATTATTTTACTTAAGTAACATAATCAAATAGTTTGCACAAAATACAAATATTTAATATGTAAGTTATTTAATAAAAGATCTTACTTAATAAAATTCTTAGACTCCCTTTGTTCAAGAAAATCCACTTACTAAAAGTCAGGGCATATTGTGGCATAGTGTACTGTAGAAAGAGCTGAAGTGAAAAAAGTGGAAAGGATCTAGAATCAGGAGATTTGGTGGAAAGATTGGGTGTTGTCACTAACTCTATGATTAGCCCTGGGTAAGTTCATTACTTTCTTAGTGTCCTCATTTTAAAAATGGGAATATTAATATTAGCACTACTTACCTCACAGAATTATTGTGAGGAAAGAACCTTGTAAATTTCAAACCACTGTTTATATTTCTTAGTACTAATTATAGGAAAGATATACCTACTAGCATTTAACTGGGGAAGAATGGAATAAAAAATACTGCTTTTCACTTTTCAAAAGAAATGTTTAGGAAAAGATTTTTGTACTATTTATGTTTATATCTATATTTTCTTCATAGATGGGCAAAAAAGGGAAAAGCCCATCACATCAAGCCTATAAAACTTTCATTATTAAAACCATGTTAGTTCCCAAATATGTAATTATGTGCTTTGCCTGTAACAATGCCTTTTTTGTTTTTCAGCTCATGGGTTCATAGAAAGATGGTGATACTCAGATTCTGTGGCAGAACACATCATTACATTGGCCTGTGTGTAAGGCCCAAACACTCTAATAGCCCCCAGACTCACTTCCCCCCAGCAACAGACTTATGCTCTTTATAATATTCCAGACTGAAAGAATGACTTAAGTGCCTCAGTGGGGTTAATTTTTTCAAGTTGGAAACATATGCAATAGTTAAACTAGCATATACTATAACTTCCTATCATACTGAGGTTGGTAGAGAATTAAACTCCAGTTACAGTGAAAGGTCAATAGAGGAAAAAACTAAACTTTCCAAGCCACAATTTGCATCTTAGAGGAAACAGGAAAATGCAGATCACTCTCACCTAAAAGATTATAAGGTATAAAATCTAATTTGTTTCAGGTGAGACTATTTCTAATATGAACTGGAAAAATAACACAAATCCAGTAAGTACAGGTTGCATTATTTTTTAAATTTCAGACACAGTGGTACAGATTGAGATTTGCTTTTCTTTACAATAAAATGGGAGAGGAGACATTTTTTAGAAAATGACCTAGGTTAAGGAAAAAAACAAAATCCAGCCAACTTGCCTGCAGAGAACTTAAGTGGTCACAGCCATCAAGGAACATTCAGATGGGTGCCCCTAATGGGATGAAGCCTAATGAGAAGGGTTCTGTATCTCTAAGAGTAAATTTTTTTCTAATTCAAAAAGAAAACCTTTAATATTCACTTGTATCTGTTGCAACTGGGTAGACTAAAGGCTGATAGTAGATTTTTAAAAATAAAACTTTCATTCCTAAGCTGAGGCTCAATTCTACTTTGGTCATACAAACACACAGCTTTAATTAGAAATAACTTGGTAAGGCAATAAGAAAAAATGGACCTCCTAATAAATCTTAAGGCTACATCATTTAAAACATACTTAATATTTCTTTGAAATGTGTACTCATTGAAAATATTGCTTTCTTGATACTGTCCCCTTAAGAAAAAGCAGCAAATCCCATTCTACCTCAAAAAAGAAAGAGAATCTGCTTCAAAAACCCCTATATTGTTTGCTTCCAGGAGCAGCTATAAAGCTATACACTATAAAACTCCAATACTCACAGTGTTAAATTCTTCCTGCAGCTTTATTTACATTTTTCTTCAGCAACCTCTTAAACCAAACCAATCCACTCAAAAAAGTAGTGAGGTTTTTTGTTTTTGTTTTTAGTACATTCAAAGGCATTTGAATATAAGCTCTAGGAGGGCAATTCCAGTCCCAGAATTGAGAGAGGATTTTTAAAAATTGCCCTTTGAGTGACCCTGCTCGTCTGAAGGTCAAGTGCACTATGCCTTGTAACCAAGGAGGCAGAGCTGCCTGCCGGGCTCCTGCTTGTTGGCCAGCTGCTGGAGCAGTTTGTCTAATAATGCGATTAATTTCTTCTGGAGGAGCAGCTCTTCTGGCAAGCCTCTGCTCCTCACCTGCCCTCCTGCCTCTACCCGAATAGACATCCCTCAGACAGCAGCCCTTCTTGGCACGGAGAAGGTGGAAAACAGAAGGCTATCCTAGGGAGGCTCTGACTAGCTCTTCATTATTCTGGGACACAATAAGGAAGAAACAGAGTCACCATACTCCCCTCAGTGCATCTTTATTTGAATAGTTCATTAAGCTAATGGATTTAAAGAAACAGGGTCCCTTACAAATCCCAAATCCTTTTCAAAGATGAAGTCACAAAAACAGAGCCACCTATATGGAGAATTACAGAATGGGAGAGCAGAAAATGACTTCAGAGATCAGATTACAATAATCCTCCAACACAGACATGCGCACAGACACAGGTACTTGCACGCGCACACACATACACGGACCCAGGACAAGAGTAACATGTCACACACCAAGTCACGGCAGAGTCAAAGTTGGAAGCAAGATTCCTAGGCTCCCAGAGCAGTGGCCTTTCTCTTACCCAATGAATATCAGCCTTCTCCTGAAAAGGGTGTGTGTGTGACTATTTGCCTTAATATTATGAAAAAATATCGTTCATCACAGTGAGTTTTGGAAAATTATAAAATTAAATGAACCCCCCCCCCACAGATATTTAGAATTATGCTTGGATACATCGAGGGGCTTTAGATATATGTCATTTTGTATGGTTTAAAGATAAAGAGATGAAAGCAATATGACCCTTGGGATTGGGAATGGGAAAGAATAAAAGCCCTAAATTTTCTGCATGTAGTCTACATTATCATCACTTGATGGAAAGAGAGAAGATTGCATGCCAATGCTGTGAGATGTAAATATTTACAATTTACTAATACAATCTTTTAGATGAAAAAAAAAGGGGGGGGGGGAGGTGAAGACAGGGAGAAAAAGTGTTGGTATCAAAGTGTTTTAATTTGTATATAAAATGTTTCAAAGTACAAATGTTATTTGAAATCTTTTTTTCCTTTATTTTCAAAGAAAACTGTAAAGCCCTGTCAAAAGGAGGGAAGGTTATATTTCCTTTTTTTTCCCCCTTAGGGAGAGAATGTTCTACTTTTATTTAGTACCATTAAGATCTCAGGCTTCTTTTGAGTATTATTACTTTGATGATGGATCCATGACTTCATTGATATGGGTATTCAGAATCTCTGAGGCCATTTAGTTCAATCTATGCCGGGACTAGAATTCCATCTAAACAAATCCCAAGTCGTCTCTAGTCAGGGGAACTAGAGAACCACTCCTTTTTGGGCAGCCCATTTCAGTTCTGGGAAGCTCTGTTGGAAAGTTTATCCTTAGACCAATAAGCCTATGGATCTGTGGTCTGTGGTCACAATGATATTAGTAACACCTCCCAACAAGACCAACTGTGTTCCACTGATGCTTAAGAGATTTCAACTCACATACTCATTTAATGTGACTCATCTCCATTATCTTCCTATGAATCTATCAAAAAAGTTCCATCCAGCATTCTAGGGGCTTTCTTCCTGTTCTTTTCACGTTGTGTAGATTTTAATAGAGTATTCACTGATTCTTCCTCACTTGCACAATATGACTGGTCTATCTTTCTTACATACCCAATAAGAAAGATGGCTTTGATGCTTTGATGACATCCTTTATAATGCTTCTCCAGGACAATTTCCCATTTGTAATGTTTGTTTATGCCCACCATGAGCCTCTCCATTGTACTTTGTATGACAGCTTCATTTATTCAGAGGCTGAGTTATTCCAAGATACCCAGTAATATAACTCCATTATAAGACTCAACAGTGTTAAAAAACAGGTCTCATATCTCAGGAAGCACAGAGTTATTAAGATAACTAACTCTATGAAGATAATCCAACTCGGTCTCTCTTCCTGTCCAGTTCTGGCCCCAGCTCCCCAATTCTGTACATATATTTATCCAAGCTCCATGGGTGGTCTATACAACTAGTGGTGCAACAGAGTTTCCTCAACTGTAAAATGGGAATCATAAGAGCACCCACCTCCCAGGATTGTTGGGAGGATCAAAAAGATAATATCTATAAAGTACTTAGCACAGTGCATCCACATCAAGGATACTTATCCCAATGTGGCCATGATGTGTTGCTAGGTGGTGCAGTGTATAGAGAACTGGACTTGGGAGCCAGGAAGATCTTCATTCAAATCCTACCTTACTTATTAGCTGTGTGACTGGACAAGTCATATGACCACTGTCTGCCTCAGTGTCTTAATTTGTAAAATGGGGATAATAATTGAGACTATCTACGGAAAGAACAAATAAAATGACTTACAAAGTTAAAGAACTACATAAATGCTAACCAGGGAAGCTAGATGGTGCCACAGTGCACCGAGCAACAGGCCTGGAATCAGGAAGACTTCTCTTCCATGGTTTAAATCTGGCCTCAGACACTCACTGGCTGTGTGACTCTGAGCAAGTCACTTCACCCTGTCTGCCTGTGTTTCCTCATCTATAAAAAAAGCTGCAGACAGAAATGGCCAATGTTTGTAAATCTTTGCCAGGAAAACCCCAAACTGGGTCACAAAGAGTCGGGCATGATTAAAATGACTGAAAGACAGCATGAACACCAGTGATTCTTCTTCATTTCTTTTCCCTTTCCTCTAGGGTTAGGTTGAATTTTCTTAATGACTAGGGGGGGGCTCAGGAAGCTGAAGAAGGCAAGACTTACCAGAGAAGATGGTTGCTTTTTTGGGAGCAACTAGTGGGAGTAATTCCCAGGTTGCAAAAGGGCACATTTAGACTTGAAATCAAGGAAAATTTCCTAAAAATTAGAGCTATCCAAGAAAAAATAATGTGGCCCCAAGCCAGAGGCCCAGTCCTCCTAGTGCCACAGCAGAGCTGCCAACCCCAGAAGCCCTAGCACAAAGGGTCAATGACCAGGCCCTTGGCCTCCAGCTCTAAAAGTTTGGGACCATGATCCCTGCACCCTAGAAGCAGAGCTCAACTTGAAAAATCAGGAAATAGGCTGGAAGGTAAGCAATTAAGAAAAAAAAAAAGATTCTTATTATAGAAAGCTATTATGGCAACAGGGTAGAGAAAAACACAAACTCAGAAGAGGACAACAGTGTCAGAATGCCTACATGCAGAGCATCAAAGAGTAATATGAATTTCAGACAAAATATGTCCTCCTGGAAAAGCTCAAAAAGGATTTCAAAAAATCAAATAAAAGAGGTTAAAGAAAAAATGGAAAAACAAGCTAGAGAATCAGGGGGAAAAAAGAGTCAAGAACTTGGCAAAGGAAGCACAAAAAATGGAAGAAACCAATTCCTTAGAAAGAGCAGAATTGGCCAAATGGCAAAGGAGGTACAAAAGTTCACTGAAGAAAACAATTCCTTAAAAAGAATAATTCTCGATGGGGACAGCTAGGTGGTGCAGTGGATATAACACCAGCATTGAAGTCAGAAGGACCTGAGTTCAAATCTGACTTCAGACACTTAACATTTCGTAGCTGTGTAACCTTGGGCAAGACGAATACTTAACCCCAATTCCCTCAGGGGAAAAAAAAGAATAACTGTTCAAATGGAAAAGGAGGTAAAATAATTCCATAAATATTAGAACAAATAGAAGCTAATGATACTATGAGACACTAAGAATCAATCAAACAAAATCAAAAGTATGAAAAAAATAGAAAAAAAAATAACTTGCTAGAAAAACAACTGACCTGGAAACTAGATCCAAAGATAATTTAACAATTACTTGACTAGCTGAAAGCTATGATCAAAAAAAAAGAGCCTTGACTATTAAGGAAAATTGCCCTGATATCCTAGAACCAGAGGGTAAAATAGTAATTGAAAGAATACAACAATCACCTCCTGAGAATGACCTTAAAATGAAAACTTTCAGAAATATTATTATAGTCAAATTCTAGAAATCTCAGGTCAAGGAGAAAATACTACAAGCATCTACAAAGAAACAATTCAAATATCAAGAAGTCAAGTCAGGATTAAATTGGATTTAGTAGCTTTTATTTTAAAGGATTGGAAGGTTTGGAACATAATATTCCAGAAGGCAAAGGAGCTTAAATTACAGCCAAGAATCAACTACCCTGCAATACTGAGGATAATCTTTCAGGAGAAAAAAATGGACATTCAATGAAATAGGGAACTTTCAAGCATTCTTGATGAAAGGACAGAGCTGAACAGAAAATTTAATTTTCAAATACAAGATTCAAGAGAAGCATAAAAAGGTAAATAGGGAAGAAAAAACCACCAAACATATTAAACTGTTTCCATTCTTACATAGGAAGATAATATTTGGAACTCATTAAGAACAGTATTCTTTAATGTTAAAGGAAGGAAAAGGACCCACAATTGCAGAAATGTTTGTGGCAGCCCTTTTTGTAGTGGCAAGAAACTGGAAACTGAGTGGATGCCCATTAAAGGGAGAATGGCTGAATAAATTGTGGTATATGAATATTATGGAATATTATTGTTCTATAAGAAATGATCAGGAGGATGACTTTAGAGAGGCCTGGAGACATTTACATGAACTGATGCTGAGTGAAATGAGCAGCACATGGCAATAGCAAGATTATACGATGATCGATTCTGATGAACATGACTCTTTCCAACAATGAAATGACTGATGTCATCTACCCCCAGAGAGAGGACTATGGGAACTGAATGCGAATCACAATAACATTCTCACTCTTTTTGTTGTTGTTTGCTGGCATTTTGTTTTCTTACTCATTTACTTTCTTTTTTTTTTTTAATCTGATTTTTCTTGTGCAGCAAGAGAATTGTATGAATATGTTTATACATATTGGATTTAACATATATGTTAACATGTTTAACATATATTGGATTGCTTGCCATCTAGGGGAGGGAGTGAGGATAGGAGGAGAAAATCTGAAACACAAGACTATGCAAGGGTCAATGATGTCAAATAATCTGTGCATGTTTTGAAAGTAAAAAGTTTTAAAAATTTAAATAAAAAAAGAAGAGTATCTCAAATAATAAAATCAACTAGAAGGAGTATATATAGAGGGTATGGGTATAAACTGACTTTGTTGAGATAATATAAAAAATTAAGGTGTGAGAAAGAGAATTGTGCTAGGAGGAAAGGAAAGGGAGAGGCAGAAAGTGGTAAATTATATGACATGAAGAGTAGATGGGGAAAAAAAGGAAAGGAGTGAATATTGTTTGAACCTTACTTTCACTGGATTTGGCTCAAAAAAGGAAATAACACATTCAGTTGTCTAGAAATGTATCTTACCTTAAGTAGGAGGAGGGAGGGACAAGACAAGGAAGGAATGTGAGAAGGGAGAGCAGAGTGAGACAGCCCTGGGTTAGAAGGAAAACTCTGTTGAGGAGGGACAGAATAAAAAGGAGAGAGACAAAAAAAAAGCATAAATAGGAAAAATAAGATAGATTTTCCATACACAGCAATCATAACTGTGAATGGGATAATTCATAAAATAGAATGGATTAATAACCCAAATCCTAAAATATGTTGTTTACAAGAAACACATCTGTGGCAGAGAAACACATACACACAGAGTAAAAATGAAAGACTAAAGTAGAATTTATGATGCTCCAGCTGAAGTAAAAAGAGGAGGGATAGCAATTGTGATCTCAGACAAAGCATAAGCAAGAACAGATCTAATTAAAAGAAATAAGGAAGGAAACTACATCTTGCTAAAAGGTATCAAAAACAATGAAGATATTACTACTAAATATATATATGCACCAATGATATAACATGCAAATTTCTAATGGAGAAGTTAAATTAGTTACAAGAGGAAATAGTAAAACTATACTACTACTGGGGTTTCTCAACCTCACCATCTTAGAACCTAGATAAATTTAATTGCAAAATAAACAAGAAGTTAAGAAGTTGAATAGAATTTTAGAAAAGTTAGATATGCTAGACTTGAAAAAACTGAATGGGGAGAGAAAGTACTAAAGTACTGAATTAAGGACTATGACATCATTTTCTTGGGGAAAATTCCCTAAAATAAGATTTGTAAAATATATTAACTGTTCATTTTTTTATTGTATTATGGCATTTTAAAATATTAGTTTAAGCCTTTCTTTTTTAAATACAATTATAGCCAGCCTTGTACACTTTGAACTGTTTCTATACCTTTGCAAGTAGTTTACATGACATTATCATGCTCTGAGGCTTATTTTCAGAGAAACCCCAGGAGAAGAGAAGCAGTATAAATAAGGTTAACAAAAAATACACAGGAGTGTATAGAAACTGGGATTTGGAATTTCATATGAAATTAATTAGCAAGAGGACTTGGAGCAGTCACTTAAACCTTCTGGGTTCAGTGTTTTTATCTAGATAGAAAATAAAGGAGCTGGATAAGACAATGAAAGGCTTCATTCAGTATTACGTCTAACAAGCAACATGGTCTCTCTGAGCCTCAGCTTCTCCATCTGTAAAAATATATCATAGAATCATTTTGAGACACTTTTTAAAAGACAGTGTTCAGGTAAAGAACTATACATTTTTTTTTAAATCTTAATCCTGAAATTATATTAGTATAGGAAGTTCCCATTAAGGAACTATCTCTACTAGTGAAGACTGAACCTGGCTTTGCATCTTTCTAGTCATGGAAAGTTTCCTAGAACACTGAGAGGGTAAGTCACTTGCCTGAGGTCAAAGAACTAGTAGATGTAAGAGACAGGACTAAACTTTAGGTCTACCTAGTTTCAAAGCTAGAATGTTGGATACAGGGTGGTACTTTAGTAAAAAGAAACCAATCAACAAATAATTATTAAGCACCTAGTATATGCTAATAATAATATTAATTTTCAGGATACAAAGACAAAAAATCCTTTTTAAGAAGGTTATATACCACTGTAGGGAAACAATATGTGCATAGAATAATTATAACATATAAAGGGTAAAACAAAGAAATTTCATGAGGGAAACTAGGTGAGAATTAGGAAAGACCTCATGAAGGATATGGCACTTGAAGTGAGCTTTGAAAAGAGAAAGGGATTCAAAAGGTGAAGATAAGAAGGAAATATAGTATATGCATGGAGGAGAGACTTCAAAAAAATGAACATGAGAGATGAAATCTTATCTAAAAGGATTATCAAAAACCAATCAATTTAGCATAAAGTGAGGTGGGGAATAATGTGTAATAAACTGAGAAAGGTGAGCCAACCCCAGATCATGATGACCTTTAAATGCTTAGAGGAGCTTCTATTTTATTCCAAAGGCAACAAATAGCCTCAAGAACGAGTCACATGTGCTTATTAGATGGGAGTTTTCTGTAGAGATCACTGTATCATAGAAAACTTCAAAAAAACAAAAAACAAAACAAAACAACTCAACAACAAACCACTTTTCTGAAAGTAGAGCATTGTAGAGTAGGGAGGGAGGAAGAGTATTCAGATGATCAGCATGTTAAGGATTCTCAGGATATTCTAACTGAGATCTAATAATACGGTTTAACTAATAGATTTTGAACCTATTAGTTCAGTCCTATCAAGGTCAACCCATTGTCACTTCTGACTTAGAGAACTTAGGCAGCCAGAGAGTAAAAAGAAAACTGACACATCCTCGACCACATTAGTCTGTACAAGTAGAGCACAAACTAAGAATGAACAGGAGAAGAGGCTAGGAGGAAGAGCAGAGCCCAGACAATGCTGGCAGTGTTAGGGTATGGAGAGTGGTAGGAGGAGGGTTCACAAGGTCAGCATCAGTCCTGGGTCAATGACTGTGCTGCTCCAGAATCCATGCCAAGCATAATTTCAGATTCACTGTCCGAGCTGTCTTTAGCGAATACAGACTTAAGTACATGATATGCACAGGAAATTATAAGAGCTCAGGGCCATAAAAATAGCACATGAGTTGTCCATGGGCCTTGGTCAATTTATCAGTGGTGTCTATGTCAAGTGTCTAAGGTTGGGTTTGAACTCAGGTCCTCTCCCTTCCAGGACAAGTATTCTATCCACTGGCTCACCTAGGTACCCCTAATTTGAATTGTTTTGGGCAGACTGAAAATTACCTGGCAGAAGAAGGTATTAGACACTAAGGTTCTTTCTCAAACTAAACTGCCCAGCATTCCAATTCTTCTGCAGAGAGCACAACTCCGTTGGACTGGCCACATTGTTCTAATGCCAAATGTACACTTGCCAAAAAAATTATTTTATGGAGAACTCAGACAGGAAAAGTGCTCACAAGATGGTCAGAAAAATCGATACAAGGACACTCTCAAGGTCTATCAAGAAATTTAGATAATCTGACTGTAGATAAATCTGCAATTTGGATTGTATGACATGGGAGACACTGACACAGGACTGTCCAGCATGGTGTGCCCTCATCAGAGAAGGTGCTGTGCGCCATGAGCAAAGCAGAACTGAATTAGCCTAAAGGAAACACGAAATGAGCAAAACTAGAAAAGCTATCCCCAAACATCCATAGAGACTGTTTATGTCCCACCTGTGGCTGAGAACTCCGAGCTCATATTGATCTGACACATCGGACATGCTGCAACCCAACTCTAACATAGTGAGGTCATTTTGGACCCCTGAGAACAAAGGACAACAACCAATAGTGGCTTCTACAGGGGAGTATTTTTGTTGACGTTCTGACTCCATAAGAGCTTGTTTAATAGAATTATATGTCCAATGAATTCCATATAATCAATATGCATTTGTCTAATTGATTAACCCTAAGTATACAGGACAATTATAATTGAGAAGAATTGGGAAATTAGCTAGAGTAAAAAAAAGTACAAGAATAACAACAATATCTTCTAGGCTAGGGTTTTTCAGACCAGTACCCTTGTCACTACTGGGAAAGGGAGGGTTCCTCATTAACAGAATTTGGGAGAAGTTGAGGTTTCCTAGCCACTGTGGGCTCTCTTTCCTCCTTGGCTGTGGTTTCTAGGGACTGGACCACTCTCAGCCTGTTTCCACATGTATATATACAATTAGGAAAATGCTAATAGCACATACCAGATGACATCAGATGACACCTAGGATAGAGCTTAACCTTTTCCACTGCTGAGTCTGGAATTGTGTGACCCTGCCAAGTCACTTAATATGTTTGTCTCAGTTTCAAGTGTTAAATAAGCATAACAGAACCTACCTCATTAGACTACTGTGATGATCAAACGAAATATTTGTAAAGTACTTAGCACCTTGTCTGATATATAGTAGGCACTACATAAATGCTCATTCTCCTTCCCTTTACAAAACAATAAACCAAAACCTGACTTGTAGCATTTTTCAATTTTGAAAATGCTCACAATGGTCTTTTTATAATCTGCTAGTCAGTATGACCTGGTTCAACATACTAACTCAAGTGGACATTCATCCCATATATCCAATTAATTATCGAATGCTGTTGTTTACTACTTTTGACAATATTCTTCACATCCAAACTCTTTCTTTATAGAGCTGTGTTCCAATTCAGAATCTGTTTTATGGCAAATTTCCTCCCTTCTGCCTCCAAGCCCCTGCAATCCTCTAGATTTTCCTTAAGTGCAGATGGAAGTTACTTATCTTCTCAATCCCATTGGTAAAATCAATTATAAACTCTTCTGTTTAGCTTTTATAGCCAAGTCCTGCACAACTTGGTCCCAATCTATTTTTCCAGCAACCTCTTTACATATCCTTCTTCTTCCTCTCCCACTCTACCTGCCCCTAAATAGATAGGGCTCATACAACACTCCATCTCTGGCCTTTTTCAAATCTTAGTTTCCCTCTCTGTAGAGATCATAATTACATCATAGGGTTATTGTGAGGATTAAACAAGATAATGAATATGGAAGTGCTATATAAATATAACTATTGTCTTTCTATCTGTTTCAAGAAAAGGTTAGTATGTTTGGTCTTGTACAATTACAATAAAGATCTCCATTCTCTTAAAGACTCCAGTATAATCATAGAAAAAAATGATAAATCACTTTCATTTCAACTTATTAATGTCTCATTTTATAATAAGTGTAACAGGACTTTGCCAGTTAATACAAGTGGAGTTGTTGAAACCTCTCCTTTGACCTTTTAGCATCTCTAACTTGTAAACATTCATTGCTCTAGGCGGTTTTTTTTTTTAAGGGAATCATATTCAAAAAGACAACAACTCAATGTGAATATACTGAATTACAAAATAGGACATTGATATTAACTTTTATTTTGCCATTAGTTAGCTGTGTGACTTTGGGTCAAATTAGTTCATCTCTATGGGCTTCTTTCCTTCTCTGTCAATTGAGACCGGTCAGTAATTGTCTCAAAATGGCTGCTATGCTGACTATATCCTTCTGGAGAGAGAGCAAACTGGTTGCTGAGGAAAGTTCGCATTTTTAGACATGACAAGTGAAGAATGTTTTTGATTACGCTTATTTATTTTGGTTTAGTTGTGGGATATAGTTTCTCTTAAGTTGGGAGTGAGTGAGAAGGAGATTGGATGCTTGCTGGTTGAAGAAAATAAAGTAAAAAAATTAAAACCAAGTTATGAGCTCTCTGGCATCTACTAAATATAATAATTCTACCCAGGCCCAAAGTGACACAGTCATCTGTGACTCCTTTGAATACCACTAATAATGGGATTTGATTATAAAATGATCTATTTCATTTTTTAAAAATTAGCTCAAGATCATAGTAGAAACTTCTGTTGAGTTTTTAAAGCTTTTTTAAACTCTGCCCCAACTGACTTTTTTGGTCTCATTAAACAATAAGATGGTAGAGTGGATCTTATTTTCTTCAACTAACAAGCATCCAATCTCCTTCTCTTCTTTTGCCATTCTCTCTTCCCTGACTTGGCCCTCTTCTTTGAGGAAATGAAAGTTTCCACCTACACCTTGTACTTCATTACCTAACAGTGTTCAAAATTCCATCTCAGACACTAGTTATGATTCTGGGCAAGTCATTTAACCTCAATCTAAGTTTCCTTACTTATAAAATGGTGATAATAGCACCTACCTTTCAGGGTTATTGTGAGGATAAAATAAGGTATATATATATATATGGAAAGTGCTTTGTAAATCTTAAAACACTCTATTAATGTTAGCTATTATTAAATGATCATTTTCCCCCTTTGTTTTATCTTTCTTCTGTACAGATAGTTTCCTGGTTGTTTTCATATTCAGATCTTCCCAGTCTCGTAATATCTTCTCTGACTCTCCAGTCCATGGATGCTATTGTTCTTGTCCCTTTACTGCTAAATTCTCACACTGACTGGTCTATACTGAACTACCCCTACTATTTTCCTATCTACTCATTCCTTACACTCCTGTGGTCTCTTTTCTATTCCTATCATTCTTCTGAAGAATTTGGTCTCTGTAAAGTATATCAATGACTTCCTGATGGCCAAAGCAAATGGCTTTTTCTTAGTCCTTATTGTCTTTGGCTTTTCCATATCGACAGTTAAATATCTCTGAATCTATGATTCCTCTATATCTTGATTCTCTTTCTCTCCCCGATTTATTACAATGCTGTTTCCTCCTAATTCTCTTACCATCCCTTCATTTCCTTTACTGTTTTTTCTTCCTCTTGCCCCCTTCTATAGCTGGCAGCATATTATTGGTAAAGTGATAGATACTGGAGTCAGAGGACCTATGTTCCAAACCCAGTTACTTACGGAATCTTGAGCATGTTACCTGGGCTATTTTTACTTCATTTTTGTCATTTGTAAAAATGAAACTGTGGGAAGAGCAGGAGAGAAGGGGGATATTGAATCAAATGGTATTCAAGGTCCTTTCCAGCATCTTAAACTACAGTATCTCCTATATGGGAGCATAGTGTAAGCCTCTTCTTACTACATCTTTTTCAGTAGCAATTTCATCAATTTTGGGGGTTTCAATACGCAAATGACTTTCAATTGGTCTGATTCCCAGCTCTGGTCATTCCCCACAGTGTGGGTTCAGTTTTTATAGGTTCACTGACCATCTCTATGCAGAGGAATCCCAATTTGTCTATCCAGCCCCAGGGGCACATAACATAACATAAGTTTTCCTATTAGTGGTCAGGAGTCAGGGTCTGATCTGAATCTTACTCTGTTCTTATGACTTGAAATAAGGCCTCATAACTTTCAAGAGGTGATGGATCACATAGCCTCAGAGTTCTCTTACAGATACAGATATGCAATCTTCCACATGCCTAAGACACAACACATTATTCCTCCCTTTCCATTTCTATTTTTTCTTAATTAACATATCTGTTGAGGTGCTTTTCCCAGGTTTCCAACCTCAGTCACTCCAAATCTTATCTGTACCTTTGTAATAGTGTCCATATTGGTTTTCCTGCATTTAGTTTCTTCCCCTCTCCAATACATCCTCCAAATAACTACTAAAATAATCTTTCAAACATAGTTTTGACCACATCATTCTCCTATTTAAGAAGCTTGTGACTCCCTGTTGCCATTAGGATAAAATACATACATACTCCTTTGAATTTTCACTTAAAACCCTTCACAATCTGGCTCTAACCTGTCTTGTTAGATCAATTGCATTCTATTCCCCCTTAGGCTATCTATAAGTTTGAGACAAACTGGCATACTTACTATTCCTTGTACATAATATTCAATTCCCTTTGTACTTTAAAAAAGTCTATGTACAACCATTTCCCCATGCCAGGAATGCTTTCACTCCTCACCTGGTTCCCAGAATTTCTTTCTACAACATCTAGTTGAGATGTTAGCTCCTATAGGAGCCCTTTTCTGACCCTCCCTTCCCCCTAAGTGGAGCCTTTCTTCTATCCTCTGAAATTCCTTTGTATATATTTTATATTGAATTATCTGGGTACAAACTGTTTTCCCTCAGTAGACAATAAGTTCCTTTTGGGCAGGGACTGTTACATTTTTGTCTCTGAACCCAGAATGCTTAGCACAGTTCCTTTTAAACACAATGTACTTACTTAGTAAATAGTTTTAGAATGAATGAAATGCATATTTCTAGGCCTGACCTTTCTTGAACTCCCTCTGATTTAAAGTTGCTTATTCAATATTTCTACCTAAATATTTGTCCAATACCTCCAACTTAATTATGGCCCAAATAGGGTTCATCCATTTTCCAATGATTAGCTCACAGTAAACACTAACTAATGTTTGGTATACTGAATTCTCTCTAAAATCTGCTCTTCCTAAATTCTCTTTCTTACGTTTTTCTAAACATGCAGGCTAAAAGATGTGGAGTGATCTTTGACTCTTCCCATTCACTCATCTACACTCTTTACCCCATCACCCCTGCCAACTGGTTACCGAGCCCTGTCATTTCAAAATGTCTGCATTTATCACTTCCTTTCTATTCTCACTGTAGCCACTAACTGTAATCCCTAATTATCTTTTACCTGTAGTATTATAATACCTTTCTGGTTTCCCAAGCCTTTAGTTTTTTCCTTTGTTCAACCCATTCTTCATATTCCTACCCAAATAATCTTTCTAATTTCATTGCATCATGTCCCTAAAGTGTCTTCCCATTTCTGACTTGGCTAAGTGAAAACTTGATTCTGTTCCTTCATCTACCCAATGCAGATAATAACCTTTACACCATTAAATTCCTAGAGTTCTTGTAGGGAAAGAGCTTTCTAAAATTCACATTGCTATTTGAATGCAACCCATATTATTATAAAATACCAACTCCTTAGTTTGGCATATAAAGCTTATTAGTCAGAACTCCAAATTACCCTTTCCAACCTTATTTTATGGTTCTCCCTTCTTGAACATACTGCATTTTATAAACTTGCTGTTTCCAGATCTCAGATTTTGTGCATGAACATGGCAGCCAGAATGGGAATGTGCCTGAATGTCCCCCTTGCCTAGGAAAGATTTAATCGCCATCTCTATCTATTAAAATCCTTTCTCCTCATGGTCAGATGCAATGACACTGCAGAATAGTGCATAGAAGGGGGAGGAGGGGGAAAGCACAAAAACAAACATATGTCAGTTATTCTGGTTTGCTGAGTATATTCATCTCCCTCCTATTTCTTGAGAAAAACATCCATTGATAGAAAATTTCTAATTTCCTAGATTGATACCCCCAGTTCCCAGCATTTGGCCTCATAATTTAGTAATTGTTTAATAATCCTTGTTCATTTCAGTTTAATTAAATAAAAGTTTTACAGACAGGTACAATTTTGTCATTATACAGTATATGGAAATTAATTATGTAGAAGTAGTCAACTATCCTTTCCTCCTGTTTTCCCTTATTGAAATGCTTTATCTTTTCTCTTCTGCTATCTGCAGTCTTTTCCCCTGTTGTCCAAAGATATTGTTCATATTCTTAGCACCCCTAATTTCTGCTGTTGCTTCTGTAGTTTACTCTTTTCTTCTTTACATTCCTTCTATTTTTCCACTCCCTACTATTATTTTTCTGAGCTTCTGAGTAGCTAAGCAGTTGTATTTATCATCAGCCAAAGAGAAGTGTCAGGTTAAATCTCTGGGTCCTCAATTCTTTACTCCTTGTTCTGTTCTCCGGCAGGGCATATTTTGCTCCCCAAGGTCACTTGATCTTCTCCTTGCCCCCCCTCCCAACATTCACTTTTTTCTTTCTTTCCAATTTCTGGGCTTGACACCATCAAAAATGCTTAAGGTTTCAATAAGTCTGATCTTCAATTAAACTAGAAATATCACAGTAAAACTAAGGCTTGAATTATGCAATTCTTGCACTACAACGGAGGCTAGTTGGATTGTATTCTATTACTTGCATTTATAACAAAAGACAGAAAGGATTAGGGTTTTCAATCAATTGTTTTTCCAGCAACTCAATAATCTTTTTTTTTTAAGTTTTAAATTTTATTTCCAATAAATACAAAGGGAAAAAAACATTGTCATAGCAGAACATGAGAGGATTCAATATAAAACAATAAATTTCCATTTCAAGAAAACCTATATTGTTTTCAAAACTGTCCACTTTTTCTTTGCTTCCTTGTAGGTTTTCTGTTGTTCTCTGTTTACTTTTTATTTTAATTTTTCCACTTCCATCCTCTCCAAAGAAGGCTACAATTAAATGCAGACATAAGGATAATATATATATACACACACACACACACACATATATATAAAATATATACATACACATATTTATTTATGTACACAAATATCTAAATGTATATATACCATATTTGAGTGTATACACACATATTCATCTATATACTTATACACATATATATAAGATCATACAACATTTATTTCCACTTGTCATTCATTTTTCTGATGATAGACAGAATCTTCCTTCATATATCTCAGCCTTTACATGCTTTTCTAAATCAACTAGCTCATCGTTTCTTTTTCCACAGTAATATTCCAAACCAATCCCATTCTATTTAAGAGACTATCTATGAAAGTCCCTCCCCTCTACCAGTTTTCTGCATTCCTTCTATTCTTGATTGTTTAGGTTTTATTTACACAATTTTAATTTGAAATACACAAAATCACACAATTTACACTTCAACAATGCTCTCACATTATATATGGTTTAGAGTCATACTTCTGAATCTATTTCCTTTACATTTCCCCTCTGCTCCCATTTCTTTGAAGTTCCTGACTTTTTGTTCTTTCAAATAAACTTTACTATTTTTTTTAATGCAGTAAGATAAATTTTTAATAACTTAACTGAGATGGAACTACATAGTTTAGTTTGGTAACATTGTCATTTAAAAAAATTATATTGGCTTTATCTACTCATGAACAATAAATACACTTTAATTATTTAGACCTAACTTTTATTATATAAAGTGTTTTATGTTTATGTTGTTCCTGAGTCTGTTTTGTCAAGTATATTGTTAGATGTCTTATATTGTCTAGTTATTTTAAATGATCTAAAACAATGGCTTATATATTGTGTAGTTTCCCTATTTTTCTCTTTTGATTAAATCTTTTTTAGCTTTAACTTTAACATCATGATTACTACCCCCTTTTTTTTCACAGTTAATTCTACTCCTGACCTTTATTTTATATTTGTGTGTATCTCTAATTTTTATAGCATTTCCTGAAAGTAACACTGTTGACTTCAAATTTTTAATCTGTGATCAATTTCTATTTTATGGGTAAATTTATCCCATTTACATTCTAAGATATAATTACATGCTGTAAATTTTCCTACTACCTATTTTTCCTCACTATCTTTCTTACCCTATTCCTATCCTTTTTCAGTCCTCTGCTTTACTCCTACCCCATTATGTTGCCTTCCTATTCCTTAACCTACCCACCCCTCCAAGAATCCCTCCCTTATTCTCTCCCCCAAGCTATCCCCTTGCCTTCTTGTTTCTTTCTGAATATTTTTTGTATGTATGTTGTTCCCTCTTTAACCCATTCCCAAGAGTTTCAGCACTATTGACTCTTCCTTCTACTAGCTTCTTTTGTATCAATTTTTTCCTTTTTTTTTTGCCTCATCTGTATGAAATAATTGTTCCTTTTTATATCTCAACAGTTGTATTTTTAAGAACCAACCCATCACACTCAACTCAACCTAAGCCTTTCTTTCAAACTACCCCCCAAAATGAGTCATAAAAGAACTGAAAATAATTTCATATGTAACCAAAATGATTTGATCCTATTGAGTCTTTTATTATTGCTTATATTATTATATTATATTATACATGTCCTTGTTTGATTTATATTTCTCTAAGATGTTATGTATCATATTTTCCCTTACGTTCTTCTGTTTTCATCACAAATACCCACAAATCTTTCAGTTCATTATAGTTTTTTTTTTTTTTAATTTAAATTTAGGTTATAGTTAACTTTGCTGTTAATACCCTTTTGGTCATAACTCTAGTTATTTTCCTCTACAAAACATAGCATTCAACCAGTGTAGTAGTACTTATTGCAGCTCTCTAATGAAATTTTAATTTTCTTGTTGCTTCGAAACTTGGCTTTGACATCCTATAAGTTTTCTTCCTGAGATCACTTTCAGGTGGTAGTGCCATAGTAGATTTTTTTCTATTTCTACTTTGCCTTCTTGTTCTAGAACTGTAGGGCATTTTTTTCTTGATAATTTCATGTAATATTGCAGCAAGTTTCTTTATTAAACATAATTTTCAGGTAGTCTGACTATTCTTACATTATTTCTCCTCAATCAGTTCTCCAGGTCTGTTGTTTATCTGATGAGATATTTTACAATCTCTCCTATTTTTCATTCTTTTGATTTTATTTTGTTTCTTTGTGTCTTAAGAGTATCACTAACTTCTCTTTGGTCAATTATAGTTTTCAAGGAATTATTTTCTTCCTTAAGTTTTTCAAGGCGGTTGACTTCCTTTTCAAAATTTCTTTGGATTGCTCTTATTTTTTTTTTTCCCAAATTTTTCCTCAGTCTCTCTTATTTGGTTTTTAAAGTCCATTTTAAGTTCTTCCAAGAAACCGTTTTGTGCTTGGGACCATTTGACGTTTCTCCCTGAAAAAGGAGTGGCATTTTTACTCCATTACCTGATGCCTGTGAATATGAACTTAATACTCTCCATCCCCATAGTAACTATGCATAGTTGGGTTCTTTCTTCTTTGATGGTCATTAAAAAAATTTTTTATAAGCTATTAGTGTGATTAAGTTCTAGTCCTAAGATATGGGGAATAATACCTCAAGCTCTATTATTTTCTGTAGTCTGTCATGGGTCTCAATCTTGAGATCTGCTCTACTCCTAAACCATGGTGTAATCCCAAATCCTACAAATGATCTTATTTCCTACTATCCCTTTAGTGGTTGCAAACTACAGTCATCCTCTCTGCCTTAGAACTGACACTAGTGACTGCTCACTTGCAAGTGCCCACCACTAGCAGAATCCATCTTACCCCCGCTCCTCCAGGTGTGTGCTAGTTCCTTCTCCCCTGCAGTGGTCCAGCCAGGATCTTCTGGTCAACATAGCTGTACTTGGTGTCTCTTGATAGTGGAAGGTCCTTCACTCTTGTACTTAGCCTTCGGACCCCCACACTATCTGAGAGATGAAAGTTTCCAAGGAGTTTCCCAAATCCCAGCTGCCCACAGAGCTTGTCCGCTGATCTCAGAGTTGGCCTGGAGGTGTTTGCACTTCACTCAGGCCAACCCTTTCTGCTTCAGGAGGGCAGATCTTTTCTGGGGTCTTCTTAGGTTGTCTTTGGAAAGGAGTAGACTCTGACCACATTAAGGCCAACAAAATCATTAGCTATGGCCACTGCAGGCAATGATGAGCTAAAAGCTAGGTACAATAATCTATCACAGCTGAATTTCTATTAAGTTGATAATTGTGTATGGCCCATAAATGGATATTTATAATATCCAAATGGTCCTTGGCAGAAAAGAGGTTCCCCACTCTTTGTCTTAATAGAACAACTGTTTTACCCTAAATTTGGCATATTTTTCCTGTTCCACCATGGAGGAAATTTGGAGGATTGAACAGACCTATTCCATCATCTTCCCAGAATTTTTCAATAATGCTTTTTTAAAAAACTTTTTTTTGGTGGGGGGGGGAGACTGAGGCATTTAGGGTTAAGTGACTTGCCAAGGTCACACAGCCAGGAACTGTTAAGTGTCTATTCATGTTCCACCTAGCTGCCCCTTTTTTCTTTTCTTTTCTTTTTGCCCTCTGACTGCTTGGAGGTCATATATTATTTTATAGCTTACCTCTCTTCATAAGAAAGCTTATAGAACTAGCTCTGAAGAGAGCTGCACAAAATACCTGAAGCTTTGCATAGTGCCCCCTCCATCCTGGAAGCAGAGCCAAACTTTACCATAAAATTAGAAGTCAAGAAAAAGCACAAATGAGAAATTTTGGTCCTTCCATTTCTCCCAATTTATTCTTGATAGATGAAATGACTCAACACCACTCATTTATTGTTTTAATCTATTTCAAAGAGAAGGCTTCCCAATAGTCTCAAGGGGGAATATTTCTTTTATAAGCTATAAAAATCAGAATGGTATCAGTATGGTAAGTCATACTGATTCTCAGACAGGAACAAATTGAAGAGATTGTAGAAAGACCAATTTGGCTCTTTGGAACAGTACAATTAGATAGTAATCACACACTACTCAGAAGAGCCATTTATAACATTTTAGTAAACAATGTAGATGCATACTGAATTCATTCATCTATTTGGATTTTTAGAAGGCACACACTAGAGGTGGAAGAAGGGCCACATAATGGAAGATGAGTATAAAAATATAGTACAACCCAATCCTCTGAGAAAAATGTCAGAGATTCTAAAGTTCAGAATGAGCAGAAATGGATAAGGAAAGTTAAAGGGAAAAAGGTTGTTTTTTGGCATAACAGAAAAAAGAGGACCAAAGAAAGAACAGGATCAGAGGCAGATGAAACAATATACTATGAAGTGTAAATTGTCAAGTCTTCAGACCCTTACTATTCTATTATTACTATTCTCTCTTCTGCACTATTCAGTCTTCTTGCTGTGAACTTTTCCAATCCTACTTGGGCTGTAACTGCATAGGGTGTTGTTGCAGCAGTGAAGTGGATACCTTTCATTGGGAGTAATAAAAATTTTATGTTATAAATATCTTTCAGATAAAACCTATAATATAGTAATAATATATAAATATTGGATATCAAATTAGGATTAAAGCCTGAAACATATGGATTCATGTCTCAATTTTTCTCTTTCATTCATTCACTAATAGTGAACTGGCCTTGGTAGGTCAAAATCTGAAGTAGTTGAAAAGATCTTCATTAAGCTAGTGCTTCTCAAGTTGGGGTTAGCAACTCACTTTCTGAATGGGAAGACAACTCTGTGACGTACAGCAGTTTACAAAGCTACTCAACTTTTATTTTGTTTCCAATTTCTCTGCCAAAGAGAATGAGCTTTGGGAGAAGGCAATAACTAGTAAACAGGGAGATAGTGAGAAAAGATCTAGCTGTCCTTAATATAGTCCAATCACCAGATTTGTATTTATTCTACCCTAAGGCACTAAAATAACTGGCAGATATGACTTCTGGGCCACCATCAGCAATACTGAAAAGATTATAGAGAATGGAACACTGAAGATAGACAAATGTTCTTGAGGACAATGAGAATTCTACACCATTATGTCTGAATTCAGTTCTTGGTAAAACTCTTAATAGCTTATTAACAAAGCTATTAAAAAAAAGTGATCAGTAAATCTTTAGAGAAGAGGAAGCTTGGCCCTAACAATAGACTGTAGAAGTATATTATTTCCCTTTTTGTTTTAGAGTCATTAGACTAGTAGATCAGAGGAATGAATGTGGTGGAAGTAATTTATATCTATCTATCTTTCTATAAAACTTTGAACAAGTACCTCAGATTATTGTTGTGGACAAGATGGGGAAGTTCATGATGGCTAAATGATTGCATCAAAAAGACATTTGATGATTTGTTATCAATTTGAAAGGAACCTAATATTCTGAGGCAATATGCTAGGATTAAATTGAAGAGCAGGTGCCAAGCTATACTAACATAAGAAATTTTCTAATTGAAAGTTACTAATACCAGTAAAATTCCATGTCTGGTCCAAAAATAAAAGTGTTATTAATAATAATCATTTTAGTGGGAGTACTATGATCAAATTACTTCATTTTTCAAAAAACTTTAATACTACAAAAGATTCAAAAATTTGATTTTAAGTACAGATTACTCTGATACATTATTTTAATATCTTGATTGGACAAGATACTTTTATAAAGACAGAAATCTAAATGGAAGATCAGCACTGACCACATTTAGCATTGTTAAGAACCACAGTAGATAAAACACTAGGTCTAGAGGCAGGAAAACCTAAGTTTGAATACAACTTCACACATTTATTAACTGTAGGCAAGTTATGAAACCTCTGTTTGTCTCATTTTCCTCATCTGTTTAAAAAAAAAAAAAAAAAAAGAGGACAATAGCTCCTACCTAGCAGAGTAGGATTGTTGTGAGGATCACCAAGGTAATAATTATAAGGTGATTAGCCTGGCACATAAGGGTTTTATAAATATCAGTCAATATTATTGTTATTGACAATCAAGATTTTGAGGTTTTTTTGGTTGAAATTTGGCTAGTTAAGTTTCATTTTTCCTAATGTTAATCAGTTGTTCTCATAATCAGAAGGTGCTACATTTTAAAATGTTTTAACAAATGAGTTCAAAAGTTACCAAAAAATTTATTTGGAAGATTCATAAAAAGAAAATTCTGTTTCCTAAATTTTCAAGTGTAAAAATAAGTTTTTATTGATGACACAAATCATATTCAGGAATAAAAACTTAGTTTCTAAATGTCTTGCTAATCATGACAGCTTTAAATTATCATTGGCTAGTATCTCAAGCAACAAAATAAACTTAGGGGAAAGTTTATTGTTAAGGACAATGAATATAAATCATTTTCAAAAAATCTTGATAACTATTTTTTTTCTCAAACATACTTCTTGTTAGATCTGATTAGTTTGTGAGCATTTTTTATCTCAAAAGATGGGTGACATCTTATAATAGGAGTAGAAATGTCAACTCTATTTTCTTGTTTGCTAGTTGTTTAGTTGGGCCCAAATCCTTAAGATCCTGTTTGGTGTTTTCTTGAGAAAGATAGTGGAGTAATTTTCGACTTCCTTTTCTAACTCATTTTACAGATGAAGATTGAGGTAAACTGGGTTAAGGAACTTTTCCAGGGTCATACAGCTGGGAAGTGCTCAAGGCCAGATTTGAATTCAGAAAGATGAGTCTTTCTGACTCCAGATTTGGGCACTCTATCCATTGTGCCACCCACTTGTCCTTGTTCGCTTATGTTCACAATATTTTTAATATTATTAATCCATGATTTCCTTTCAAGAATCTTTTAAAGATACTTTCCAACTGTTAGGGTTGGTTTGATTAAAACTAGATAATCTAATACATAAATCAACTTAACTGGGCATATGTAAACTGCAATACATCACAGAGTTGTCCTTCCATTCAGAAAGGGAGCGAGCTTCTTGGAAGAAGGAACTGCCCCTGCTACGCCATTTGTATCTTCAGAGTTTAGCAGAGTGTTTTGCCCACTGATAAATGCTATTTTCATTCATTCACTCACTGCAACATGCTTAGTGAATGCTTGAATGGAGGAGGCATTGTCAGCACTTTCATGCTTTGTAACTTCTAGTCTTCCCTCAAGATAGCTCTCATGTGATATATGATTGTCTGCCACATAAAATGAATGAGAGTACCATAGTAAAGCTTAAGATCTTAAAAAAATTTTTTTTCTTTTAGATAAAATGAATAGAAATAGAAGTTCTTATATTTTCTTTCAGCACCCCAATGGATCATATAGCATACCTTTTCATCTGCAGATACCTTCCACTTTGGATATCACTATCAACTTCACAATTACAAAATAGTGAAGCAACTCCCCAGAAGACAAAGGGCCCAGCCATCTCCACCAATTTCCACAAACAGGTAAGGGAAGCCAGCTTAACTAAAGTAGCAGGGTATTCTGAGGGAAAGAAAGAAGGCAGCATGTTTCAGGGAAGTCAAGTTACTACCATTGCCTTGACCACCATCTCCCCTCTGATTCAGAGAGGGAAGAGCCCAGGACCCTGAATCTTGGGAGCCTTGGTCCTGAATTGCCCACGATTCCTTGGAGATGGTACTCCACTTCCCAATTCTGGGCATTTTCTCTGGCTGTATCCCATATCTACAATTCTTTCCTTCCTCATCTACTTGGCTTTCTTCAAGTCTCTGCATTTTCCTAATCTTCCTTAATCTTAGGGGTCTTCTCTCTGAAATTATCTCCAACTTATATTTCTTTTTTTTTGCATATAGTTATTTTGCATATTATCTCCTGCATTAGACAGAGTTCCTTGAAAGGAAGGATTTTTTTTTTTTTTGAGGGGAGTGGTTTATTTGAGTCCTTAGTGCTTCCACAGTAAGAGATGTGACAAGAACTTAACAAATGCTTGCTCATTTGACTCACCTCTTCTAGCAACAGGATAAAATCACACTGAACATTACAAAATGTGGCCATTTTCTCCTCTCTTCTCCATCCCCTCTTCCTTTTCTTCCTCCAAATCTATAATTTCTCTTCAGGTTGGTTTGCTGGATCAGCACTCATATCCCACTCCTTAACCAGGAGGGCACACTCCCTTCCCTTCCCCCTGACCTTTAATTCTTTAATTCTTCACCTTTGCTTTGTAAACCTGATACAAAGTGGACCACTACCAGCTGCATGACTCACAGGCTTCTCAAACAACATAGATAAAACAGAGCTTATCTTTTTCTGCAAAGGTCCCTCTTTTGAACTTCTCTACTTCTGTCAGGGAACTTCAGTCTTCCCAAATCATCCAGATTTGCTCTCTGGTCTTATCTTTGTCTGTTCCCTCTTCTTTGCCCCATATATCCAAAGAACTCCTGGGGTTTCGCCCATTGCTCCCTCCTTCCCTCCCCCCCCCCCCCCCCCCCCCCCCCCCCCCCCCGCATTGGGCCCCTTTTCCACAAAAGCTGCTCTACCCTGGATTCTTGTTAGGGTTAGTTTGATCCAGTAGAACAAATACAAGACAAATACAAGTGTTCTATCTGTCACTATTTTTGTGATCTTGGATATGTCACTTAGTCTCAATTTCTTTTTAAATAGCCCCTGTTTCTCTGAGTTTGGCACCAGTGGACTTAAGGCCATATATAAATTCCTCTCTTCATGTCTTTCTCCAGCAAGTCTCCCATGCCAGCAATGTTCTTTTTCCTAACCTCTTTCTCTTAGAAGAATTCCAAGTTTTTTCCTAGATTCTTCCAGCTGTTAATTTACTTACACATACACACACACATATATGTAATCACATAGAACAGACTTCCACATTAGTCACTTATAAAAGAAACAGACCAAAAGGAAATAAACAAACAAATAAATAAATAAATGAGTGAACAAATTAAGTAAGTGAATAAATCTATTCTTTGAGTGGCATTTAGTGTCCAAGAGTTCTTTATCTGGATGTGGACAGCATTTTCCATCATGAGTCTTGGATCACTGAGTTGTTGAGAAGAGCTAAGTAATTTACAGTCGATCATCACACAATGCTGCTGTTATTGTATACAGTTTTTTTTTGGTTCTAGTAAATTTACTTTACATCCATTCATACAATGCTTTCCAGGTTTTTTCTAAAATCTGCCTACACATCAATTCTTCTTGTACAATATTTTCCCATTCTCCAGCCATTCCCCAGGTGACGAGTATTCCCTCTATTTACAATACTCTGTCACCACAAAAAGAACTGCTATAAATATCTTTGCATATTTAGGTTCTTTCCCTTTTTAAATGATCTCTTTGGGAGCAAAGGTTATACAAAGTTTGGTAATCTTTTGGGCATAGTTTCCAATTGTTCTCACAATTTCACCAACAGTGTATTAGTGTCCCAATTTCCCCACATATTGTCCGACATTTAATATTTTCCTTTTTTTCCATATTAGCCAATCTGATAGGTGTAAAGTGGTATTTCAGAGTTGTTTTAATTTGCATTTCTCTGGTCAAACGTGGTTTAAAATACTTCTTTATATGTCTATAGAGCTCTGATTTCTTCATCTGAAAACTACCCAATTTATCAATTGAGGAATGGGTTATATTCTTGGAAATTCAACTCTGTTCTCTATATAGTTGAGAAATGAGACTTTTGTCAGAGAGATACATCCATCCTGTAAAGATTGTTTCCCAGATTTTTGTTTCCTTCTAATCTTGATTGCATTGATTTTGCTTGTGCAAAAAAACCTTTTAACAATGTTTTCATTTAATATATTTTATATATTATACAATTTTATATATTTTTATATATTTTAATTTTTAAATTTTGCTTCATAATTTAATATAATAGAAATTATCTCTTTTATATTATGTAATGTTCTCTAACTTATTTGGTCATGAGTTCTTCCCTTCACAGATCTGACAGACTATTCCTTAGTCTTCTAATTTGTTTATGGTATCACTCTATATGTCTAAATCATGTAGCCATTCTGATCTTATATTGATATACAGTATGAAATGTTGGTCTAATCTAATATGGCTTTATTGTTTTCCAGTTTTTCCAGCAGTTTTTTTTTTATCAAATAATGAGTTTTATTTTGCATACACATTTATAAGCAAACATGTTGTTCTTCCCTGTGGCAGATACAATTTCATTTTTGTCCTTATGGATAGCATAGAACCTAGCAAATGTTGGCTGCTAAATAATGCCTCTGAATGAAAACAGATAGGTAAGAGCATTTTAATGTTTACATAGAAGTTACTATTTTGTTGTCATGATATCTGGCTCAAAAATCTAAATTCTCTGTCTTTTATCCAAATGAGTAAGTGATAGTGCTTATTCGAAGTATATTTAAGCACTGGGGATACAAATAAAAAAAGTTTCTTCTCTCCCTGGAGCTCATATTCTAATAGAGAGAAATGTAAATAGGACAATTTTTACTCCTTGTCAAGATGGAAGGTTCCATGACCCTTAAAATACAATACATTTTCTCTATAGTTATATTCATTGATAGAACAATATCCTTTTCTGATGCTCACCCATTTGGCAGGACTTTGGTGTCAAGAACTTTCTTTTAAAAATCATTGCTAGAAAAGGTTGGCAAAGAAAGTAAAGAAAGGGACTAAAAACTAGTACAGTACCTCCTATAAGTTAGGCATTGTGTTAAGCCTTTACAATTATTAGCTTTATACAGATGAAGAGACAGAAGTTAAGAAAGATTAAATGACTTGCCCAGGGTCATATAGCTCCAAAGTATCTGATGTGGTTTTCCAAACCCTGCTTTTTTTGTGACTCCAAATATAGCATTCTATACATATTGCTTCTCAAAAAAAGAAAACAAAAAGTTGGTATGTAGGGTTTTTTTTTTAATGTCTTGATGCCTTTTCTTTTTAAATTTTAAGTTCCAAATTCTCCCACCCTTCCACCACCCACTGAGAAGACAAACAATATGAAATCAATTTAACATATGAAATCAGGCAAAACATTTCCATATTGCCCAAAAAAGCAGAAAAAAAAGAGAACATGAGAAAATTATACTTCAATTTGTACTCAGTGTTCCTCATTTATCTCTCTGGAGGCAGCATTTTTTCATCATGAATCCTTTGAAATTGTCTTGGATCACTGCATTGATCAGAGTAGCTTAACTCCTTTATAGTTAATTATTATAACATTGCTGTTCCTGTGCACAATGATCTCCTGTTCCTCTCATTTCACTGTGGCTCAGTTCATATAGGTCTGAAATCATCTCACTTATATTTTATAGTACAGTAATACTCCATCACAATCATATGTGACTTTAGTTGTTTCTCATCAATTGATGGGCATCTCCTCAGTTTCCAATTCTTTGTCACCACAAAAAGAGCTGCTAGACATAGTTTTGCATATATAGATCCTTTCCATTTGATTTTATTGGAATATACATCTAGTAGTACCACTGTTTGATCAAAGGGTATGGACAGTCTAACAGAACTTTGGAAGTAGTTCCAAATTGTTCTCCAGAATGGCTGAACCAGTTCACTAACCTCGCATTAATGTATCTATTTTCTCCCATCCACTTCAGCATTTGTGCCATTTCTGTAGATGTGAGCTGTTACCATAAAGTTAATTTGCATTTCTCTAATCAATAATGACGGAGCTTTTTTTCATAAGACTAGAGATCCTTTTGATTTCTTCTTCCAAAAGTTGGCTCCTTACATCATTTGACCATTTATGAACTAGGGAATGGCTCTTATTTTTACAAATTTGACTCATTTCTATCTCTGAGACATGAGGTCTTTAGCAGAGACACTTGCTGTAAAAATTTTAGATATTACTTTGTCTATGGCATCTTTTAGCAAAATGTAGTTTCCCTGATTATCTCGTTTAATTAAATCTATTTTTGCTTTTGTTTTGTGTAAGATCATGACTGCTACCCTTGCCTTTTTTACTTTAGCTGAAGCATATCAGATTCTGCTCTAGTCCTTTCTGTTCCAAGAATCTTCTGTAAACAACATATTATTCAATGTGGGTTTCTAATACATTCTACTATTCACTTCTGTTTTATGTGTAAATTTATCCCAATTCACATTCATAGTTATGACTTCTGTATATTTTCTTCTAACTCATTCTCTTCTGTTTATTCTTCTCTCTTTTTATCTTGTCCCTTCTTAAAAGTCTGCTTTGCTTCTGATCACTGCCTGCCTTGATGTACCTTCCTTTTTTATCCTTCCCCCATCCCACCCTTTTTTCTTCTCCTATTCTTTCCCAATTGGATAAAAGATATATAGTGTACATATAAATTTTTTTCCCTTTGAACCAATTTCAGTAAGTATTCAAACATTTCCCGCCACCCTCTCTCCATTTTCCCCTTCACTGCAAAAGCTCTTTTATGTGATAAAAATTCACCACTCTGCTTCTCCCAGGACATCCCTCTTTCTCACTTCTTTTTCTCCTTTTTTATTTTGGAGATCACAACATAATCAACTTATTTATGTATTTAGAGACCATGAAAATGAGGAGTTACATGTATCATCTTTCCATAGGAATATAAGCAGCTTAACTTTATTGATTCCTTATGATTTCTCTTTCAAGTTTACTTTCTGGGGCAGCTAGGTGGTGCAGTAGACAGAGCAACAGCCCTGAAGTTAGGAGAACTGAGTTCAAATCTGGCCTCAAAAAAACTTCCTAGCTGTGTGACCCTGGCCAAGTCACTTTAAGCCCAACTGCCTCAGCAAAAAAAAAAAAAAAAAAAATGCTTAAAGTTTACTTTCTTGTGAACCTCTTGAATCTCGTGTTTGAATGTCAAATTTTCTATTTAGCTCTGTTCTTTTCATTAGAAATGCTTGAAAGCCCTCTATTTCATTAAATATCCGTCCCTCCCCTACTCCAAAAGATTATACTAAATTTTTCTGGATAGTTGATTTTTGGTTGTAATCCTAACTCTTCTGCCTTCCCATAATATCTTAGTTCAAGCCTTCTGATCCTAACATGTAAAAGTTGATAAATGTTGTGTTACCTTGACTGTGGCTCCATAATATTATTATTTCTTTCTGGTGGCTTGGAATATTTTCTCTCTAACCCGGAGGCTTTGCAATTTGACTATAATATTCCTGGGAGTTATCATTTGGAGATCTCTTTCATGAGGTGATCAGGTCGATTCTTTCCATTTCTATTTTATTATCTGGTTCTAAGATATCAGAGCAGTTTTCCTTGATAAATTGATGATAATTTCCTTAATAATATATGGTATCTGGTTTCTCCTCTTTTTTTTATCCTGGCTTTTCAGATAATCTAATAATTTTTATATTCACTCTCCTGGATTTATTTTCCAAGTCAGTCATTTTTCTGCTACTTTATACTTTTTTCTATTTTTTTTTTTCATTCTTTTAACTTTTGTTTTGTTGTTTCTTGATGTATTGTGGAATCACTAACTTTCACTTGCCCTGTTCTAATTTTTAAGGAATTATTTTCTTCAGTGAGCTTTATCTATTTGGCCACTTCTGCTTCATTCATTCAGGAACTGCTTATAATCTCTTTTTCCATTTGATCTATTTTGCTTTTTTAAAGAATTCTTTTCTTAAGTGAGTTTTTGCGTCTTAAAAAAAAAAAAAAACAATTCTTTTTTATAATTTTCTTTTACAATTTTTATAATTCATAATTTTATAATTTTCTTGACACCACTCTCATTTCTTTTCCTAATTTGTCCTTTACCACTTTTATCATTTTCTTTATCTCTTCCATGGAATCCTGTTAGGTTTGTGTCAAATTAGCATTTTTCTTTGAAATTTTGTTTGTAGCTGCTTTCATGTTATTGTCTTTTGAGTTTGCCTTGGTCTTCCTTGCTACCCTAAGTAGCTTTTTATGACCAAGTTCTTTTCTTTTGCCTGCTCATTGTTCCAGCCTATTTCCCAACTTTGAAGTTTATATTAAAGCTGGGCTCTGCTCACTTAGAGGGTGGGAAGTACCATTTGAGAGTCCTGTTCCAAATTTTAGGCTTTTTTGTGCAGTTGTTTTTTGAGCTAGTTCTGGGAAATTCCAAGTTATTAGTGTTTCCAAGGTGGTGTGATCCATGGAGAAGTGTGGTCACTGCTTTCTTGGTCTGTAGTAGTCTTTGCCCAAGATCCTGCTTCCTTATAGCTCTAAGCACTAGTGCTTAGCCCTAGAAGTTGGGGAAACTTTCATGCAGAAGATAATACTTGAAGGGCATCTTAAAGGAAGAGAGGATCTATGAGGCAGATGCAAAGAGGAAGTGAATTCCAGTCATTTGGAACAGTCGGTAAAAATGACATAAATAATGGCATAAAAAGGGATATGGAAATGACCTCTATGAGGAGTAAAAGTTATTTTGGCTATTCTGGAGCACTGAAGGGGAAATCCAGTGAGACTGGGATCAAACTGTATAGGGTTTTGAGAGTAGTTTATATTTTAATTTAGAGGAAATAGGAAATCATTGAGTAAGGGAGTCATATAGCTTGTTCTGTATCTAAGGAAAATTACTTTGACAACAGCATTGTTGGATGGACTGGAGATGTAAGAGATTTAAGGCAGGGATACCAATCAGGAGCCTTCTTGCAATAATCTAGGTGAAAAGCAAGGAAAGACTGAACTAAAGTGGTAGCTATGTGATTGCAGAGGAGTTGGATGCAAGAGATGTTGTGAAGGTAGAAATGGAAAGAATGAAAAGTAGAAGTTAATGCTAATGTTACATCTGAAAGACTAAAGGATGGTGGTACATTGGGAAAGAATCTGTTCAGTTTTGGTTATGGTAATTCTAATATGTCTCTGGAACATTTAGTGTAAAATGTTCAATAGGCAATTGGTGATGTAGGACTGAAGACCAGGAGATACTGGAGCGAAAGAATACAAACCCAGGTATTTCTGTAAGTCATCTGGAAAAAAAGTTACTCTTAAAATTTTTAATTAGGTTAGATTAAAAATCCTCTTCTAAGAGGTGTTATATCAAGAGAAAATAGATTGCTGTCCAACTTTCTGTTATTAGAAAGGATATAATACCATAGCAGAAGGAATGATTCAACTGGATATGACATATAAACTAGACTTTTGGTCTATTAGTCTTTTGGAGGAAGTGACTATCTTTCCCATGAGGAGAAAAAAAAGATTCCAAAATCAGGATCTTTCTAAGTTGGTATAGTTATGGGGAAATTTCAAGATCACCAATATTTGAAAGACTCAAAAGCGATGTGGAGGTAGCAGTGAACTGCAATTAAGTTGATAGAATGAAATGATTTATTTTGTTTTTGCTATATTCCCTCCTTTTTCAGCCTCTACCATCTACAGTAACAGGAAAAAAGGTACTGGAATTTGAATAGTTTGAAATTGTTGTTGAGTGGTTTGGGTATGTGCAAAATCAATCACTATTATATCTTATTCACATCATATAAAAACATCTAAAATTCATATCCTAAAATTTTTAGTACAGTCTGTGGACAGATAAATGAGTATACTCAGCTTGATAAATGGTTAGTTCTTTTTCTTTCTTCCATCTAATTATTTTTGATGAATGATATAAGTGGCTTCCTTAAAGATGCTGGTTTTATAAATGGTATTTGAACATGTTTAAAACTCCCATTTTAAAAAAAATCAATCTTTTTTTCTTATATTCAAGGATTAATCTGAATACAAATACCTAATATTTTTGGAAAAGGCTGCTCATTTGTTGAATTTTAATTTTTTTAAATAGTATTTCATTTTTCTCCAGTTATATGTAAAAATTATTTGCTAACATTAGATTTTAAAACTTTTGAGTTACCAGACCAAACTGGTACCCACACTGAAAATGCAAGCAATTTGATATAGGTTATATAATGTAATGAGGCAAAACATTTCCATAATAGTCATGTTGTGAAAGAAAACATAGAACAAAAAAATTATCCTTAAAAAAAAGATAAAAGTAAAAAGAAGCAAACTTCAATTTATATTCAGACACCATCAAATCCCCACTCCCATCCGCACCCTCACCCCAGGGATAAACAGCATTTGTCATTGCAAGTTCTTCAAAGTTATCTTGGAACCCTGTATTGTTGAGAATAGATATGTCATTGAATTTTATCTTTTATAAGACATATCTAATCCAATATGGCAGCTAATATAAAAATAAAGATTGATTCTTAACATTGTCTTCACATACTTTTGTTAACCATGTATTTGGATCTTAAGACTTTATTTAATTACTAGGACTAAAGCACAGGATTTTTCATAACAATCATTATAATTTGTGAGTTCTTTGCAATTTATTTGCATATAGATGATATAAATGTCACACATTAATTATGCATAATATCAAGCCATAGAGGAAGTTAAAAATAAGATATCTCATTTTAAAACCTTAAATACAAAATAAACACAACTTAAAATATATCACATATAAATAATCTTTCAAATTTGTTAAATAAACATGTCCAAAATTCATTCACAGATCCTTAGCTTGTGTTCAAAAGTTTATTTCATAATTATCTAGAAGGATTTTAATTAGATTTTCCATTCAAAATATTTTTGTGTTTTTAACCACTGATGCTCTAAAATTATATTTTCCTAAGAAATTAAGTTCTTTAAGTTCTCTAAAAAAAACCCAAAAATACTATCATATAAGAATTTCAAACTTGAAGCATATGAAATGATCTATGCCTCCAATTCCTGAAATTATATTGTTCTTTGTGTAGGTGTTTTTTGGGGGGAAAGGGGTAAAGGAAAGGGATTGGGAATGAAGGCCTACAAACACTCTACTAAGAATGAACAAGGTTACCAAGAACTTTGTGAACTACAACTAATTTATCATAAAACTAGATACTTATTTCAGTTCTTTAGGTATATATCATTCTTAGACTCACAAAGAGAAGGCAGCATATTACAGACTTTTGCACTTATTAGCAGCTGGCTGATAAAATGGTCCATTTATTCCACACTAATGTACATTACACCAGTTCTGACTCTATCATTATTGATAATGTAACCACTATTTGTCTAGTTTGGGGATTCTTCATCTGTATGTTGGGGATAATAATAATAATCATGTTGCCTCACATAACTGAAAGAAAAAATTAAACCATATGATTCACTCATTATTAAGCAAGTATGATGTGCAAGCCATGGTGCTAGGTGTTGGAACTACAAGAACTAAAAATTGCACCAAGCTCAAGAAGCTTATCTATTGGGGTTGGGGGGAAGAGAGGGAAACAGCAGGTACATTAATGTGTACAAAATAATTGGAAGAGGAAAGAACACTAACTACCAGGAAGAACAAGAAAAGAAAGAGTATTGGCTCCAAGAGGCCATAACTTCAGATCCCACTTATGATATTTCCCACCTGTGTGACCTTGGACAAAGCAGCCACCTCTGGCTTCACTTTGCTCATCAGTTTAATTAGAAAGCCTCTAAGGTGCTTACAAATTCCTATATGAGGTGGTACCAGAGTTAAACCCTTGAAAAAGTTGGGTAGTCTTAAGAGACAAAGGTAAAGAGGAAGCAAATTCCAAACCTGTATTAAAGTAAAAGAGATAATTAGAAAGACAATTTTGGGGACTAGAAAGAAGGCCAGTTTGGCTGTAACATAAAGCAGGGTGTGAGAAGCAGAGAGAGAACAGGCATTTATCAAAGCCCTACTATGTGCCAGCAACTGTGCTAAGCATTTTACAAATATTATCTCACTTGACTTAAAGATCTATGATTGTATACTGACAAAGTAAGTGATATAAACATAACTGTGTTATAATTGATTATCAAGTAAAGTCGAAAAACAATGATCTATTTTATCTATTTCTGAATCACTCTAACAAGTATTCTTTCTAGGTCTTCTAGGTTTTCCTTTGTTAACTAACTCTCAGTTGGAAATTGTTAAAGTTGCCAGACTACTGAGACTAAAATATTATAAATGAACCCTCCCTTTTGTCCTCCTTATCCCCCCTAAAAAATAAGCTTGAATGATGGGAGGAAAATTCAAAGAAAATTAAAAGTTTGAAGGAAAATGTAATCATTTTTGAATAAAATTTTTTTACATTAAAAATCATTTGTATAATCCAAATTGTGAATATGAAAATAAACTATGTAAACATATATATATGTTTTATATAAAAATAAAAAAATTTTAAAGCATTTTTATAGTGCTTTAAGGTTTACAAAGCATAGATGATCTTAAGTGCTCCTCAACAATAACCCTGGGAGGGAAATACAATTATTTTGGCCATTTGGAAACTGAGATTAAGAAAAGTAAAATGACTTGTTCAGGATCCCACAACTGGTAAATGTTAAAATGGCTTCTTTTGTTTTATAAATTTATAGATCTGAATTTCTGCCAAAAGAAATAATACTGGAATCAAGACAACATGCTAAATAAATTCCCCCTTGAGAAAGACATCAGTGTATAAACACCCAGAAAAAAATAAAGTTGCAAAGCAGAATCCATAGGACTCTTCAGGTGCCAATTTTTTGAATATAGGTGTAGCACCCACCTCCATTAGCTCCCAAGGTCTCTGTTCCCACAAGGAATGACCCATAAAATAAAGTTTCCAAATCAGTTCCCTAAATAAACTTTACTGACTGCAAAGTGAGCCTAGTGACTCAACTTACTCCCCATTCCTGTTTTACATTTGTACTATAGTCTGTAGGGATTTTGAAGGCAATTACTCTTTCTCTTATCAGTTCACAAACAAAACATAAAACAGGAAATAAGTACACAAATTTTACAAGAGTAAATATTTTTACAAACTTGACTTTTTCATAATATACAACTAGTAAGTTATATGAAAAGTTCAATATTTTAATGAAATGAATCTGCTTTGATCTCTTTTATTCCCAGCTGATAGAAATCATTATTTATAGAGTAAGTGAATGATTTCTTTAAAGCTAATATAAAATCTGAATGATCTACTCATGTTTGTTGCTTTAAATGCCTGTGTGTTTAATTTCTAAATCCCTCCAAATTTTTATGCTTTACAAGTTTCACATTTATACTTTTGTGTATTTATTTTGGAAATACATCCTGCAGTTCAAAAGCAGTTGGTCTTCAGTAATTCCACAGCATTAGCTTGGAATCAAGTGTGAGAACTTAAAATGGAGTTCAAGTCAAAATGTAGTCCTCTTATTTTTAGAAGCATCAATTTACTCATGGGGTTGGGGAGTAAGTAAGAGAGTTAAAGTTAAAATTTTTCAAAGAAGTTTGATTTTAGAATAGGACACCTTACTTCTCACATAACCTACAAAAAGAATGGGATGATATATATTATTTTGACACCTCATCTATTCCACAGCATAAACAGAATCTGCCCAGTAAGGATGCCTGACCTTGTTTCCATCACTTAGAATCAACAGAGCACACTGACATATTTCTTTTTGCAAAAGCAAGTGTGCCAGCTATTTGGAAGAGCATCTGTCACTCACCTCAGCCACCTGCTGTGTCTCCACTATCTGCTGAGCCAGCACCTCCATATTTGTTGCCATGGTGAAGCAAGATCATTAGAGAACCTGTTTGGAAAGATGCCAGCAACTTCCATCAGGCAAGAAGAAATTAGGCTACTTGAAAATTATTAATAATCAAAATTAATCTCTGGCATAATATAATGTGAATTTACCCTCTGCTGGAGACATGGCAGCAAGCAAGCAGTGTATTATGCTTACTGCACATCTGGGGATACTGTTCATTAGAAATATCTTCTTCAATTATCTACAAGACTTAAAAAAAATCCAAAAAACAAAAAAAACCCAAAGGCAAAACCAGACCAACAAAAACATTCCACATAAGGAAAAACCTTCCAGTCCAAGTACAGAAAAAAAACTAATTTGGAACTGTAACTGCTAATGCAACCTGCAAAATGCTTAGGTAGATATCACACCTTAAAGGGCAGCTCCTATGACAGGTATTGGATAAGCGTGTGGCTATTTGAGAACGGCTCTTGATCAACTCTGGCTACTACTGAGCCTTTAAGCTGCTATCATCAACTCTACTTCTGGTATTAGTGTTACTGCAAAGGAAAAATTCTTTAGAGGTGCTGATACAACAGCTATCACTAACAAAAAAGGAACAAATATATACATATAAAACCAACAACAATAGGACAACAAAACGTTAACAGTATTAAAGCATGCTAAGAATATGTTCCTCAGGAAATTAATTTTTTAAAGTCTTCCCTCGAAAATGACAATTGTGAAAAAAAATTAATTCAAAAAAGAAACAAAAACTGGAATTTAGCTATTATGCTAGTGATAAAGCTCTATTTGGCCTCATCAGTTTTTTCAACAGCATGAATGTTTAGAAGCTTCTCACAAGCCAAATTCATGTGTAGCACGTTAGTGTGTGTCACTTAGTCCAGTGCCGAGCTGCTTATGAATCTAATTGAAACCATTTATGATGCTCATTGTAACAACATTACAGTCTCATTATAATTACAACAGCACAGATATGAGTGAGCTAGCTATGTGATGGGGCTATATTACTGGCAACTAGGTGAGGGATTCGAGGCCAAGAGTGTCAAAGAGATATATCCAAAGTTACATAGTGACTCAATGGTAAAGCAAGACCTAGAATCCAGGTCTCCTGCCAGTGTTCTTTTCTACTATACTACAGAAGGTTTTCATTTTCTTGGCTTGACCATAAATTTAGCATTTAGCATCACAGGAAGATTCCACTGGTTTATTTTTAGCCTTCATATATGCAAATAACATACAGTATCTATGTAGTACACATAATACAAAAATCCATTTACCCGACTGCTCTAAGTTTTTAGTTACCTGTAATAGTTTATTGTACAAACTTATAGAACCTTCTCTCTCTCTCTCTCTCTCTCTCTCTCTCTCTCTCTCTCTCTCTCTCTCTCTAATTCCTTCTTCCCTCTATATATCCTTTTACCTCAACAAACATAAAACAAACATAAAAATAACTTAATATGTATGACTACCAGAAAAACCAGAATTACTTTTCTCCAAACCAAATATTACAAAAACACATTACCATTATTTGCAAAAGCCCTGTGAAGCAGAAATCTAACCTTTTTCCCCTGAAAGGGTAAATAATAGTCTTCCAAATAATATAATAGATAAATATTGCCAATGATTTGTTATATACAATATGATAAAAATCCTACCTTGCTTGGTGTTTTAACTTCTAATTTTTATCACCTTTCGAGGATCTACTGCTGCACTACTAGTACCAGACTCCTGTACTACTAATAACAGCAATCTGCTAGAGGAAATGTGAAACTAAGAAAAATACATGCATAAAGAGCGGAAAGAACAGCACTAGAAGTTCTTCTTCTCACTTGAAAAAGTTGCTTAAATGACTGGAATTAAATGCTATCTATGATCAAAGGTAGTACTTTATGTACATTTAGATAACTTCCCCAAACTTTCTGTAACTATCCATTGATTAACTAGCAACTGATCCACCATTAGATGCCCATTAAGTGCAAGGTGCTATGAAAGAGGAAACATCGCCTGGCTGATCCACACTAAAGCTGGGGGCTCTTCCGACTTTTTAAACTGTTTTCTAAAATGGTAGCTTGAGGAATGGCTGCCTCCATCTGTTGGAGCTTCTTTCTCCCTTTATAGCCACCAACACAGAGCTCTATGTCCTCTATTTATATGCAATATATACTTTAGGAACAATTAATTCCCATTAATTCAGGGCTAAAAGAGTCCAATTAAGAGGTCATGAGATGCTATTTTATTCAAAGATAGCTTTTAGAAAATTTTCATAGATCACTAGTAAAAATATTAATTTTCAGTTAAAGTCAAAAATTTAAAAAGGATGAAGGAAGGTCTGAAAACATTCCAAGACATATTAATGAATTATCTCTATTTATAGATCATGCCCAGTTGCAATTATTCTAAATAATTCTAATAATTATTCTAAATAACATACTTTTTACATATATTTGCAGAATATCATCTCAATCATGCTATAAATACTATGCTATCAAACATTTATGAATTTTCATATGCAAAAGCTGACAAACTAACATATGTCCTGAACAGGATGGAGAAGACAAAATGATTTCAAGAACTAAAGATGTTCACATTGGAGACGACTAAGAGAATACTATTTAAAAGGCTCTCAAGTGGAAAAGTGAATAGTTTTGCTCTGTATGGTTCTTAAAGGCAAAACTAAATCAGTCAGTCAAAAGCATTTATTAAGTATCTACTATGTGCCAGGCACTTGTGCTAAGTGTTAGGTATACAAAGTTTTTAGATCAAAATAAAATAAGCTTTCTAGCAATTGGGGCTGTTAAACGGGTTTCCTATTAGGGATATTTTATGCAGAGGCTAGATGATTATCTGTAAGATATAATAAATCAAAAATTCTTTTCCTTATTTCCCACAAGACTGAACTAAAATATCTGCTGAAGTCTTTCCTAGTGCCATGAGCTGCTAATGCCTTTATTCCCTCAAGATTTTTTTGTATCATCGCCATCATCATCAACATGTAGGCATTCCTATCTCACTGAGGCTAGAAGTACAGGGGCTACTCATTAGACTGATCCTACTACTTATTTCACCAAATTAATGTCAAATGTTCATGAGATTGGCATAGTCCACTGCTGCTCAGAATGCAATCAATAAACACTTATTAAGCATATCCTATGTGCCAGGAACTATGCTAAACTCTGGGGACACATGAAGGATCTTACAATCTAATTGCAAATATAGGGAAAATAGGAAATAATTTAAATAGGGAAGGCACCAGAATCAAGAGGTTTTGGAGAGGATTCTTATGGAAGTTAGGATTTTAGTTAGTACTCAAAGGAAACCAGGGAGGTCTGTAATTGGAGAAAAGGAGGGAGAGTAGCCAAACGTGGGGGATAGCCAGAAAAAATTCCCAGAGCTGAGAAATGGAATGTCGAGTTCATGGACTGAAGAGTATGTACTAAGGAGTCCAATAATAAGACTGGAAAGGTAGGAAGAGGTTAGATTACAAATGGCTCTCAACACCAAAAAGTATTTTGTATTTGTTCCTGGATTCCTCCATGATCAGACATGATCAGACCTGTGCTTTAGGAAAATCACTTCAGTGGCTGAAGGCAGGATGGATTGGGATGGGGAGAGACAGGCAAACCCACTGCCAAATATATAAACAATCCAGCTAAGAGATGGATGAGGAAATGCTCAGAGGAGCAGAGTTCAGAGGAAAAAAAGGGAACATATTCAAGAGATGTTGCAGAAGGGACACTGATAGGCCTTGACAATAGCTTGGGTATAGGGGATGAGAGGAAGTGAAGAATTCTAGGTTTGTGAGCCTCAGGGACCAAGAGAATGGTATTGCCCTCTATAGTAATAGGGAAGATAGGGGTTTAGGAAGAAAAACAATCAGTTCTGTTTTGGATATATTTAGTTTAAGATGTCTACTGAACATCCAATTCAGAGTGTTTGAAAGACAGTTGGAGATGTGAGATTGGATGTCAGTAGAGAGATGGGTCAGGAAAGATAGATTTGAGAATCATTAGTGTACAAACAGTAATTAAATACATGGGCATTAATGAAATCTTCAAGGGAATTGGTATGGAGGACTGAGGACATAGCCCAAGCTCAAGGTGATCTTCTAACCTCAGCTTCCTTTGTGATTGGGATTACAGGCGCCGTAACTGGACCTGTATATGCTTTCACACACACTGTATACACACACACTCACACTCCCACTCTCTCTCTTTCTTTCTGTATGTATATATATATATATATATATATATATACACACACACATACACACACAGTTTTATATACACACATACATACATATATATGTATAACACACACACTCTCTCTCTCTCTTTCTGTATATATATATACACACACAGCTTTATATACACACACACATACATATATATGTATATATATTTACAAAATATATCTCCATACATGTTTGTATGGATGTGTGTGCATGCTCATGTTGTCTCTTTCATTAGAATACAAAATCACAAAGTCAAGAACTGTTTGGCTTTTGTTTCTGTAAGCCCAGTGCTTAGTACATAGAGTAGATGCCCAATAATTGCTTGTTGGATTACATGATCTCTTTTTCTATTCTCCCCAATGGAAAAATTATTCTTGACTAAAGTACAGCATATTAGAATACATATTATATATGCATATATATATATAACTCAGATTCTAATCTTTAACTATATGTCACTAATACCTGGATGAACTACAAACAACTTAAATTCCTAACTTCTATTTTGCATGTGTTCCCTCCACCAAAACCTAATCACTGACCAACTCCCTTATAATGATATCATCATTCAACTTATTCATATATGTTTGATTGGTCCTATCTCTGATTTTCCCCGCTCCCATATCTTTCATGTGCAACCAGTTCTTAAATCTTATAGGAGCTACTTCTGAAATATTTTTTGGTACACATCTCCTACTTTCTATTTCCAGTGTATCTATATTATCATAAAAGCTCAGAGTTGGACAAGATGTCAGAGGCTCCACCTGGAGCATTGTAGAAAAGGGATTTTGCCATTTCCAATCTTTCTCCTTTCTAATCTTCCTTCAGGGTAGATCTAATCATCTCATCATCAACCCTGATCAAGGACCTATACAAGCTTTCTGTTGTCAGTAAACAAAATTCAAACCTAATCTAGTATTCCTAGTTCCAGACAGACTATTCTTGCAGCCTTCCTCCCACTCTGCCACCAGACTATGCTATATTTATTACATTTCAATTTACTCAAGCAACATATTCACTCCATCTAAAATACCTTCCCTTTCATTCCTGGCTCTAGATATCTCTACCTTTTCCCATAACAATTCAAATTCTGACCTACTTTTTCATGAAGGCTTGCCTGATCATCTCAGCTAGAAGGACCCTCTCCTTACTTTTAACTCCCACCTACACAATATTTCCATCGATATGATACAGTAAATTCAACTCAGAAACATTTATTAAGTGCCTATTGTGTACGAGGCACTAGGATTCAGGGGACAGACATCAAGATATATATACTGCTAAGGCTTTGACTCTCAAGGAACTTTCAAGCTAATAGAAGGAAAAATAAGTATACAAATAATTACCACAAAAGGGAAAATGAAAACAATCCAAAGAAGAGAGCTTTAACTGTCATGAGAAATATGGAGAAAAGAAGATGTTGTGTTGTATTAGTTTTTTGTGTATATAATTTCTCTAACCTAATTGGTTATAAGTCTCAGAACTCTCTGACACTCTGTCCTACCTTCCTGACTATTACAAAATATCTAATATGCTATTTTGCATACAGTGAGTGATAAGATATTTATTTAATGGACAACACAGAAATTCTTCAATAAATCTGCACAAGTAACAGAAACAATACAAACAATGTTATAAGGCAATGGTTTCTCAAAGAAGAAAAATCTTTTCAGTAGAAAGTGCATTTGTTATGTAGTTTTATAAATTACTCATGTTGTGGAAACAATTCATTCTATAGCTATATATTTAATACGAAAGTAATTTTCCAGTTTAAGTATAAAATGAGGAAGGACTCTACTTACATACATAGCTGAGTGGAGAAAAATGCTCACTAAATTAATAAAATTTAATAATTAATAAAAAAATAATTAAATTAAATTAAAATTTTAAAAATTAATAAAATTTAAATCATCTTATTAATTAACCAATTTAATAGAAAAAAGATCATAGTAAAAATGACAAAAAATGAAAAGGTTTTGTCAACATAAAGGTAAAAATTGACCTCACTGCATGGGGCGGGCCAAATTATTGTTTATTCTATTTCACAATGAATTTCTTCAACATAGGAAAACAAAAAAAATGGAATCTAGCCTATTCTTTGTAGAGGGCTGAAACTATTGAATTCAATGCACTGAGATCAGGACTGCGAGCACTTGAGGCTAACTTCTGATTGGACAATACTCTATGGGAATATGCTTGGAAAATGGTCCTTTCCACTATCCGCACTGGCTCAATGATTAGTGTATAGAGGACTGTAGAAGGGACTAGGGAGTGAAGTAAAGCTAGCCAGACCCACTCTCAGCGGTAGAAGGAGGTTAGGTTGATTCTGCTTCCATCCTGTTCAATCCTGCCGCTGGGGACTGAGAATAAAGATTGAGGACTTTTGCTTATCCTGACTCCGGATGATTCTGGGGTGTCCTGGGTGCTAGCGCAGTCATTACAATTCTTTAGGAATTTTTTCTTTTAAGAATTATCTTAGTAAGAAAAGGAATTAATCTTCTTCCCCCTTGTACTTCTCCCTTCTTTTCTCTAGTTGCCTTATGTTAGTGATAAGACACTTTCTTCACAAGGGTTACCCATAGGAACAAGCTGACCTTCCTTTCCCATGATTATGAATAATACTGATTTCACTGATGACTTTTCTGCCTCAAACATCAGCTACAGGCATTAACAGTAGCAACTTTAGAAGCAATGTCAAAAATAAAAAATGAATAAATAGGAAGATCCATCATCTAGATGATTTTTTTTAAAAGGGTAAACATATTTCAACAAACATGTTTAAATCTTTATCAACTGGGTAGACTACAGTAATTTCCACATTTATTTTCCAGTTCTTTTTAAAATTGTCACATCACAACTCTATTACATCATCTTATAAAAATAAAGGATAGAATGTTCTTCCTCAAAAGGATCACTATAAAGGGCTGAAACTCTAAAAAGGTGTGCTTGAATCAGACAGCAGAGCACATGAAGCTAATTACCTATTCGATATGAAATAATGTACCAATCAAGGGGAGAGCCATCACATCCACCATATACTTATAGAGCCATTATTTCATCCACCTTTGAAAATTCAATGTTGGCATAGAGATAGAGTGAGAAGACAGGGTGAGAGAACAAGACCCAAAACCCCATGTCCAAAATGCAACAGAGGCTTCCATTGAGCATCAGAATATAGATTGATTCAGGGAAACAGGATGGGGGTCCAGCCCCAGGGCCCAAAGCAAAAAATACTTGGAGCATGATGGCAGCCGATGCTACACCCAGAGAGCCTTTAGAAGTTCAATACCCATTCATGACCAATCAGCCAAGAAGCAACCTGATGGGAGAAAGGGATTACAAATGGGGAGAATAGAGTTGTATGTAGCTAGGACTACTGAGATATCCCCTAGAGAGATGAAATCTGTTCCTCTCTGGCCTATGGATCCCTTGCCTCCAAGCACAGCAGGTATGATTATTTCACCTCCTGAGAATGCTTACAAAACAGTGTTCATCCACACATTGATGTGGGAAACTGGGGAATGTGTAGCTAATATCCCAGTCACTAATACAGGTAGACAATAGGTGGCTTATCACCCAGGAGAAGTAGTAGCATCAAGTTTACTGATACAGACTCCTAATAAGCAATCTGGTGATAGTCGCCCAGATTCTGACTCCAAGCAACAAAATCCAGGAATATTCTGGACAGCAGCTGTGACAGCTGACCTACCTATGCTCACTATCTATATAAATGGCATACTATTAGAAGGACTGGTAGACACAGGTGCATATCGTACAGTCATTAGAGGTGCCAGCTGGCCCAGTCACTGGCCAAAGATTAAGGCAGACACCTACATGTCTGGGGTAGGGGGATCAATAGCAGCTGAAATTAGTGCTACCCCTTTGAGATGGACATGTGAAGGCAAAACAGGAATTTTTGCTCCTTTTATACTTGAAAAAATACCCATCAATATGTGGGGAAGAGACATCTTACAAACAGTTAGGATTACAAATGAGTACTTCGGTTTTTTAGGCAGGGCTGCTCTTGAAGGCCTGCCAGCACTCTTATCTGTTCCTATCCAGTGGAAAACTGATACACCAGTATGGCCCTTAGCTAGTGATAAAATTCAGGCCTTATTAGATATAGTACAGGAGCAACTTGACCAAGGATACTTACAACTTTCTCTTAAGTCCTTGGAATTCCCCTGTATTTATTGTAAGAAAGAAATCTGAAAAATGGAGGCTGTTGACTGATTTAAGAAAAGTAAATGAACACATGGAAACTATGGGAATTCTTCAACCTGATCTTCCATCTCCTACTCAATTGCTTAGAGAATGGCCTCTTTGGGTTATAGACATTAAGCATTGTTTCTATTCTAAACCTCTAGGTAAGAAGGATATGAAAAGATTTGCCTATTCAGAGCCAAGCATTAACTTAGCTGAGCCCTATAAAAGATATAAATGGATAGTTTTGCCACAGGGAATGAAAAATAACCCTATTATGTGCCAAATGTATGTTGCTGCTGCTCTTACTGCAATAAGAAAAGCATTTCCAAAACTTATGTTGTTACATTATACGGATGGTATATTGGGATGTGCACCTGAGGAGCAAATGTGAGAAGCATGTCTACAAAAGATCATAGAAACACTAAGGAACTATACAAATTGCACATAGCTCCAGAAAAAATTCAAAGACACGCTCCTTTTCAATATTTAGGATATGAAGTATACACCAAGATGCTTACAGTACAAAAGATTTCTTTAAGAACAGAAAAGTTGAACACCTTAGATGACTTTCAGAAATTGATAGGGGATATCCAATGAATGTGTCCAATGTTAGGCTTGACTACCTATCAATTACAATCATTATATGACATTTTAAGGTGAGACAGTGCTTTAAACTCACCACGCCAGCTTACAAAAGAAGCTCAAGAAGTTTTGAGAGAAGTTGAACTGGCTTTATCCCATGTGGTTGAAAAAGTCACCCAAAAACCCTTGGAAATATCAATTTTTGCTACACAAGAGGCACCCCACAGCAGTCCTTCATCAAGGAGACAGTGTGACAGAGTGGGTGAACTTCCCAGCACAATCAGAACAAAGCCTTACTCCTTACCCAGTGCTTGTGGCTAGAATTTTATTAAAGGCCATTAAGCGAGCAGTACAATTATCTGGGACAAGACCTGACAAGATATACACCTTTTATAAATGCACAAATTAACATATGCTATGAAACCATCCCAGAGTGGCAAATTTTATTGGCCATGGCTCCAAATTTTACACACAAGTCCTCATTAAAGATAACCCGGCTATTACATAATTGGCGATGGATTCTTGAAGAAAAGATTTCTAAAGTTCCTCTTAAAGGACCAACTATCTTTACAGATGTATCCAAACATTTGTGCTGTATACTCTGGTGACTTAACTATAAAGAGAGTAGTCAGAACTCCTTTTCAGTCCACGCAGCAGAATAAATTGTGTGTAATCATTCTAGCTCTTACTTATTAACCAGGAGATATAAATATAATATCTGATTTGGCCTATTCAATAGGTGTAGTACAAAGAATTGCCACAGCCCAAATAAAATTTGTAGCTTCCAATATATATCAGCTCTTTAAGAAACTTCAAGAGCAAGTGAGAAAGCATCCAGGTAAGATTTGTATCTTGCATGTCCACTCTCATAGTGGACTTCCAGGTATATTTTTGATGGTAATTCAAAGGCAAATAGCCTTCTAAGCATGTTGGCCAATACTCCTTTATTTCAAGGAGCTCAAGAATCTCACTCTAAATATCATCAGGCTGCTAAAGCTTTACATTTGCAATTTGGGATAACAAAAGAGGAGGCTAGGAGCATGGTAAAAGCCTATACAGCTTACCTTCCTTTCCACACTCCTAAGCTCCCTCCAGGGAAGAATCCTCGTGGTTTAAGACTCAATGAAATTTGGCAAATGGATGTGACTCATTATAAATCTTTCGGTTGTCTGTCTTTTATCCACGTTGTGGATAATTATGGGTGTGCTACAAGCAATAAAAACAGATAATGGATCTACATATACTTTCAAACATTTTGCACACTTTTGTGCACAGTATAAGATTTTACACACCACTGGCATACCTTTTAATCCTCAAGGACAGGCAATAGTGGAGAGGAGAAAGAGAGACATCAAGACTCTCCTCCAATAACAAAAGAAAGGGGGAGCCACAGGTAACCCTAGAGAACTTTTAAATTTAGCTCTTTAAACAATTAACTTCTTGATTTTTGACAAAGATGCACTGGCTTGGGCACCCAGGTTTTATAACCCACTGGAAGGGCAGTGTCCAGTACGAGCAGCTCCACTATTTTTTAAATAATTTCCAGGTGATGTGGAGATGCAGAAAGTGGTGAATAGAAGGGAGCAGATAGGATAACTTCTTGGGGGAGAGGGTTTGCTTGTATCTCTACAGATAGAGAAAGAATCAGATGGGTGCCAACGAGCGGTATTCGCCTTGTCCATCAGGGAGAGATGGAGCAGACCCTTAAAACAAGGAGAAGACCCAAGAAACATCCGGTGGTTCCATCGTTGACTGTGACCACCACTGAAAGAGCCTGGCAGTTATGGCAAGTGACTCATGGACATCAAAAATTGTTAATTAGGCTGATGCAGGACTTGAAAATCCTTAGGAATCATTGGAACTAATGATAAGATTGTTATAGGACTTGAAAACCCTCAGGAAATCATTGGATTCCCTAACACATGATGAGACTTGCAGGACTTCAAAAACTTGCAGGGATCACTGGATTCCCTGACACGTGAAGTAATGGACAATAGATTGGTTTTGGACTATCTCTTGGGTGCTGAAGAAGGCGTATGTGTGATTGTTATTTACATACCCTCCTTCTAGGACTTCTGGAAATCTTTTACAATACCATGTTAATTCTTATTGTTTGTTATACCACTACTTGCATGTACAATTCATGTTTATCACACCACATTGAGTCTTCACTGACTGTGGGGAGGGTCATCACTAATACCCTGTGCTTTATTGCTTGTGTAATATCTTCCAGAAACCTGCTAACAATATCTGGCTTGATTCCCCACTTCTCTTTGGTGTTTTCACCTCCTTTCCTGAGAAGTCAGGGAGGGCGTGACCACTTGTGTTCTAAAACAAAAGCAGGAGATATAGAGGGCTGAAACTTCAAAAAGGTATGCTTCAATCAGACAGAAGAGCACTTAAGGCTTATTCAATGTGAGATAATGGCTCTTTAAGTATATACTTGGATGAGATTGTGATGTGATAGCTCTTCTCACCATCCTTACTTGCTGAATATTTGGTGGCCAGGTAATCATAGGCAAGGATTAGAGGGCTGTGGGAGACAAGTCAGGGTCACATGGCTGCAGGATGAGTAGGAGAGAGGCTGGAGACTCCACACTCCAGAATACATCTTTGGCAAGCCGTGTGGCAGCTTACCTGCCTCCTTCACTTCTCCCCCTAAAGACCAAGAACTTTGATTGATCCTGACTCTGACTGATCCTGAGGCCCTCTAGGGGAGCTAGTCCGGACATTATAAATCATGATGGATAAAACAAAACATAATACTAGGGGGTATGATTAAAAAAGAAAGAATGGAGTCAGTTCTCCATTGAGAGCCCCCAAAAGAAGGTGGATTATTGGCATTGGTAATAGTAGCCACTGACTTTCAGAGATGTTCTTCAATGCCTGGAAAATATAAGAATATGGGAGACAGAGAAATGTCAAAGTAAAGAAAGTTGTGGCAAGCAGTTTCAATAGACACAGGTGGTTCTAGTAAAGGTGACAAGACACTTTCTTGAGCCCCCTAAACAAAGAGAGAGGGGTGAGTGAGAAGCATCTGGGAAATAACTACCCTTCATTCCCTAGACTTTCATGGACACATTTAACACTACACTATTAGACCGAGATCAAAGATGCAAAAAAAACAAAAACAAAAACAAAAACAAAAACAAAAAAACCAAAACCCAATATTGGCCACATGATAAAGCAAAAAGGAATCAGAGAAAATTGTGGGAGAAGCCTACTTGAGGATATTTTATCTCTCTTCCATTTGTAGAGGTTCCTGATCCTATTAAGCTGGAAAAGCTTTTGATAATGCACTAACTGAAGAGGTGTGGATAGAGGATCAGCCTAGACAGAAGCTTTTGCTTTTGCAGTCAGAACAGCATCCAATGACCATTAGCTAAGATGAGGATGTGTGAATGCTATGCTCTGCAATAGTGGAGAGAATATCTCATTTACACTCATGAAATCATAAATACATCTATTTGTACAGACAAAGAGAATACTGTTAGGAAGTGTATTTATCTATCAAAACTTTTGAATCTGGTACCAACCTTCCTATTATGGATAAATTTTGTCAGGATAAAAGATTTAGACATCTATGCATCAGGTAATCTAAAATTCTATGAATATTTCATAAGAAGTAAACTGAGGCTAGTAAAAGAGACTTTTATCTCAGTATCAAAGTATTTGGTCACCCTCGCTGGTCTGTGAGCAAACAAGTGTTCCATCATAACTTTTTTCAACTGATACCAAAATACTTATTTGGATAAAATTTGTCATGGTAGCAATGGGATTGTAAAAAGGTGAGCAAAAAAAATAAATATGTAAGCAAGGGCTCATTAAAAAATTTTTTTTATTCATTTTAAACTTAAATACAAAAAAACAAAAAAATCCACTTACACAGCACAACAAAAGATTTAAAACCATGAATTTCCATTTCAGATGTTTTACTTTTTAAAAAATATAATAAACAATACACCTTGTTTTCAAAATTACCCTGCTTTTCTGTGTTTACAAGTTTTCTTCCCTGTTGTATACTTTTCTCCCTCCCTCCTTCCCCACCCCATCCCAGAGAAAGCTACAAATAAATATATATATGTATATATGAATACAAATATATATATACACACACACACATACATATATCATACTATACATCTATTTATCAGTTCTTTCTCTAGAGGTAGAGAGCATCTTCTTCAGAAGTCCTTTGTAGGTGGCTTCAATATTTATGAAACTCAAGATGAATTAGCCATTCAAATTTGTTCTTAGGACTTGGTACTATTCATTTCTTTTTATTATTTCACGCAATCTTTTCATGTTTTTCTAAACTCAACCGGTTTGTCATTTCTCATAGTTCAGTTGTATTCCATCATCATAATCATTTAACATAACTTTAGCCATTCCCAATTGAAAAACATCTATCATTTTAGTTAATCTAATTGTTTATTTTATGTTAATAAACTTACTTAAAGCATTTTTATACAATTACATAGTTTGATTTGATCATTTATCAAGTAGGAAATGGCTCATAAATTTGATAAAGTTCTTTATATATTTGAGAAATGAGACCTTTATCTACGAGACAAATTTTTTTCCCACAATTTTCTGCTTTCCTTCTAATCTTGGCTACATTAATTTTATTTATACACAAACTTTAGAAAAAAATTACCCATTTCACATCCTACAATAGTCTTGTTATAATTATTCTCCTATCCAAAAATCTACTAGGTAATATGTTCCATGTTCTCCTAATTTTCTTGTGATATCTCCCTTTATATCTAGATCATATATACACTTTGTGTCTTTTTTAAGTGGTTTAAGATACTCATTTTATGTCCAATAACTGTTGGACTACTTTCCAGCTTACCCAACAATTTTCACCAAATAATGAAATCTTATCCTCCAACCATAAATTTTTATATTTGTCAAACACAAGGTTACTATAATCATTTACTACTGTGTATGTGTACTCTGAGCTATCTTTCTATTCTTAGCCAGTGCCAGATGGTTTTGATAATTAGGACTTATTTTTAATGTGAATAGAGCTGAGAGCTTTCATTACCAACTATTATAACTTTTCATTGTGACACAGCAACTGTTGGGGATGAAGGAACCTCTGAGAACATACAGTCCACTCTTTCCCAGTTTTAATGTTGTACAGGATAAGAGGAAGTGACAACTAGGAGCCAAGAGGCTGGAACCCAATCTTCCCCAAGCCTAGGTCTGTTCCAAATGTCACAAATAAGTTCCTCTTGTATTCAAGTTATTAAAAGTCTATTATGCTCATGTGTTGTTATAAGACATGACCAATAGAGCTTTAAAACTCTAAAAAACTAAAACACATCTTTTTTCTCCCCACTTTATATTATTTTATTTTTTCCAATTACATGTAATAATAGTTTTCATCATTCATTTTTAAAAAGATTTTGGGTTCCAACTTTTTCTCCCTCTTTCTTTCCCCTTTCCTTACCCCAAGACAGCAAGAAATGTGATAAAGGTAATAATACATGTACAATCATGTTAAACATGTTTCCAAATTAGTTATGTTGTATAAGAATCAAAAAAGAGAAAAACTACAAAGAAAAAAATAAAAGTGAAAATAGTATGTGTTGTAGCATATGTTCTTAAAACATTTTTCAGCTGATCAAGTAAAAGGTACTTTAATCAGGTTTTACTAGGTCCATGCACTATGTATAGCACATGGTAATATGACATAAGAAATAGTTACATGGTAATAGACATAAGAAAAGTATCAGTGGATCAAATAATTCATAAATAAAAGGGTATGTGGTCTAAGAAGACTGGAAAAGGATGGGGACAGGGGATAAAGGGCTTTGAATGCTAAACAGGATTCTATATTTCATCTTAGAGCTAAAAGGAAGCCAGTGGCATTTATTGAATAGGGGAATAACAAAAGATCTGTGCTTTAGAAGGACTCCAAGAGAGAAGAGGTTTGTGGTAGGTTGACAAGGTTATTCTAACAACAGTCCAGAAGTGAAGTAATGAGGAACTGCACCAGGATGGAGAAAACATCAAAGAGGACATATATGAGATACATTGTGAAGATTTTTCTTCTTGGTAACAGTTTAGAAAGGGAGGAGAATGAAAAGTTTTAAGGTAGCACCTAAGTTCTGAACCTGGGTGGCTGGAAGAATGGTAGTACCCTCAAAAGTAATAAGGAAATTAGGAAGAAGGAAAGATTTGGGGAAAAAAGAAAATAAATTTTGTTTTGGACATGTTGACTTTAAGATGTCAATGGGACATCCTGGAGATATTTAATAGCGACCTAAGTGTGATTCTGGAAATCAATAAAGACATCAGATCTGGATGCATAGTTGTAACAATTATAACTATAGAGATGATCGTTGAACCCATGGAAACTGATGAGATCACCAAGTGCAAAGAAGCCAAATCAGGCCACAATCTCTATAATTAGCATAAAGTCTGGCCCATAATAGACACTTAAATGCTTATTGTTTGCCTAGGGTCACATAGTCCATGTCAGGTGGGCATGAAAGAGCCATGCTGCCTCTCAAACAACAATTACAACTGATATTTAGATAACTTTAAGATTTACTGAGCCCTTGTCCAGTATCTCCTTTAGTCAAAAATCCACTGAAGAGTCTGGTGATAAGGGAAAAATACAGGAGACAGAAATGCTCAATGACCACTTTTTTTTTTTTTTTTGAGAACTTCTTGACATCAATAAGTCATTCTGTTATATCAAATATTGTGATTGTTAGTGCCCTTTCATGACCCCTCTTTATAAACATTAAATATGAGTAATATATTATTAACAGTCAGGAAGAGGAAAAAAAGGAACCGTAACAATTTTTATATTTGAAATTTTTACATATTCTGTTTTTGTTATGTTCAAAATATTAAAAATAAAGTTAAAAACAGGATGAGATTTTCAAGATTTATCTTGTCTAACTCCTTTATTATTCTATAAACAAAGAAAGTGGTCTAGATAGCTATCTTAAAAACCCAAAAATTGGGTTTAAAACCCAATTACTTTAATCATAATTGTATAATTTGAAAGCCTAGTTTACGTAACCAGTGGAGTGTTATTCCTGTTTATATTGTGTCAAGTATCATATGCTTACTGAGACAAATGATAAAATAATCTAAAAAGTGAAATACCAAGGGAAAAGGATGCTAAACATATTTAAAATGTATAGATAGCTTTCGAAAAGTTAAATGAGCAAAATCAGAAGAACACTATACAACAGTAACAGCAACCCTGTAAAGATAGTCAACTTAGCTACTCTGATCAAGACAATGATTCAAGACAATTTCAAAGGACCCATATTGAAAAATGCTATTTACCACCAAAACTGATGAATTCTGAATGCAAATTGAAGCATGCTTTAAAACAAAAAACAAAAAAACCAAAACACTCTATTATTATTGCTTTGTGCTTTCTTTTGCAACACAGAAAATATAGAAAGATGTTTTGCCATGACTTCACATGTATAACTGATATCAAATTGCTTGCATTTTCAAAAATGAGAGGTAGAAGAGAACTGAAATTCAAAATTAAAAAAAAGATCGTTAATTTTTTAATATGTAACTGGAAAAGTATTTAATAATTTATATTCCACCCCCACCCCCATCCCCAAAGAAAACAATCGTTGGGACAAGCTAGATAACATTTTGCTCAGGTCTAAGGCTTGGGGAAAAAAGTTATCAAAAACCCAAAGGATTTTACAGGTACCAAAGGCTTTGGGGATTTTCTAATTCAGGAGTTCTTAAATTGAGGTTGAAAACCTCAAGTATTAAAAAATATATATTTTAACACCATTTCAATATAATTGGTTTTCTTTGTAATCCTGTGTATTTTATTCTATGCATTTAAAAACGTTCCTATGAGGAGAGTGCCTAACCAAACCAAAACCAAAGAAAAAAAAAAGTTAACAATCAGTAATCGAATTCACAACTTCCTTTGTTTTTTTACATATGAACAACAGATGAAAGTGGTAAAGTGACTTACCCAGGGACACACTTGAGTTCTTAGTAGAGGAGAAACTATAGCCCAGCTCTACTTAAATCACACAAAACTGCTGTTTTTTGTACTGAAACCACTTGAGTCACAAAAGTTTCTAGATACAATCAATGCCCAAATACCTTTGCCAATCAATTTCTGGAGATGAATAACTGCTTATAAACATCAAGATAGAAAACAGTAGTTCTTATAATTAAGTTTCTTTGTGTTATAAAAACAAAAACAGTTAGCCAAATGAGCCAAGGCCAATTCAAAATTGGACTGTAGAAAATTTTAAAATATCACAATAATTTCACTTTTATTTATAAGAAACAAGATTGTACTGTACCATTTCAACAAAACTGTGAATTTGTTGCTTTCTTTAAAAGAACCTCTATTTTCTAACATTTTAAAAAACTTTGTACAGTAATGTGATTTTTGTATGTTAGACATGACTTTGCAAGTTAGACAAAACTGATTAAAAAATGTAACAATGAATCAACAGCTTCAGATTACAACAGATGATACCCTTAAAGACAAAATCTACATTTGCAGTTTCAAATAATAAGCTCTGAAGTCCTTAAAGTGAAGGCAACTTTTAATGAGTTGGGAAAGGGTCACAACTTTTCATACAAGGATTAGGATTAAATGGAGGGAAAAAAGGAAAACACTAATGGATACCCTATATCCAGCTACTTTTAGACTGAACTTTGTAGACCAATCATATGAAAAGTCTCAACAGTCATAGTTCTTTTCTCTTGTGATTTAAAAGTTTTGTTTTCCCTGTGCCAGTCTGATCCCATTGGATGGAGAATAAAACCCAGATGTTTTAAGAATCAGGCATTATATCCTGGTATTTTGTTTCTACAAGTGAAAGTAACTTAATATTTGTATCATAAACTATCAACTAATATTATTCAAATGTAAATTTGTTTACTTGTTTCTTGTTATCTTGCTTTGAAATGAGGAAAACAAATATAAATATGTTGGTCAAAGAGATTTACAGAGATTTCCTGACCACCCTCTGCCTCTAGGAAGAATTAAGTCATACTCCATATCTAGCTGACTTCTACAACAACAAAAATCAATATGTGAACTTTAAAATGCACAAGAAAACAGAAATGAGTAATTTTGTTATGTCAATTCATCAAGGATCTGTAATTGTGCTACAATCAATTACACATTATAAACTACAGCTATCCCTCTAAGAAACTCCCCTCTCTCTTCTCCCCTCTTGCCCACTACATACATGATCACAATCATCGAGACTTTTGAGTAGGAAGGGACCTTAGCTAGGCCATATAATCTAACCTCCTCATGTTATATAGTTCAGAGGAGTGATTCAGTCATGGTAGGAGGTAGTAGTCAGGATTCAAAATGCAGCTTATCAAATCTCTAATCCTATGCTCTTCATTGTTCTACTCTACCTCTTTTATATGACTTAAAATCTTTGTTCCGTACTGGTAGTCAATTTGTAGAAAACAAGCTAGGGAGCATAGCATATCTTCTCAGCTGCAGTTAAATCTGACCAAACCCAAAATTTAGGTTAGATTTTTTTTTCCTGACAGGTACTGGCAGCTGAACTGTGAAGAACTAATCCTTCTTGCCAAGGACAACTCCTCTTTATGTATTTTTGATCTCATCTCATTTGCTCCATCTTCTTCAGACTGATCTCACAATTATCCCCATTTTAATGCTTATCTTCAATCTCTCTCTATTGGCATTTGTCACATTGGCCTGTTTGACACAAAACAATCTTTCCCATCATCTTCACTGGATCATACTATCCTTTCGAATGATGATTCTTTCTAGCTCTTTTTAAACCCAGCTAAATTCCCTTACAAAAACTCTCTGTACATTGCCTAGTTCTTTTCCTACTCAATTCTCATTTAAAGTCTAGCTTTTGATCTCACATTACAACTAAAAATGCTCTCTTCATAAGCAGCATTGTTTTAATAATTATCATATCATATGGCCTTTCCCCAATAGTTACTCTTGACTTTTTTGTAGCATGAAAAGGGAGTCCGCTGCCTTGAAGACTGAGCAAAACCCCCATCTTCCATAAGAAGTTTTTCTAATTTTAATTTTCCTGTTGTCTATTTCCAGTTTATGCCATATATAGTTTATTTGTAGTTGTTGGCATGTTGTCTCTTCTATTAGATTGAGAGAAGGGGCTGTCTTTTATCTTTGCGTCTCCAGTGCTTAAGGCACTAGGCATTTACTAAATATCTGCTGATTGCTGGTTGGTCCTGGTTTGGTGACCAGTCTGTCATTGGATTTGCACTGAATTATCAACAATGCTTCTTGCAATACTAGCTTTTATTTCTATTGCGTTTTAAAATGTTACAAATTAGTTTTTCTACAACGATCTCTAGAATAAAAACCCTGTGAAGTAGATTCCCAGCTACCAAAAGATTTTGCAAAGTGTTGAAAGCTCAGATTTAAATTCAGAAACACCCAATCTAAATGAAATGCTCTTCTTTATAAGCTTCTGAGAGTCAACTCTTCTCTTTTTATTGGTTTTGACTGAGAATAGCACTGGTCCCAACTTTCTAAGATTTTGAACTACACAACCACAGATTTAAAATGTGAAGGGCTCAAAGAGGTCCTCTATACAACTCTCTCATGTCAGAGGTGGGAAAACCGAGGCCCAGAAAGGTGAAAGGGCCTATCCTGCGTCACTAGGTAGGTTGTGTGAGAGCAGACTAGTTTCTCTGACTCCAAATCCTGTGTGTTTTTTACTAGGCCAAAATAGGAGCTCTCCCGCACAACACTGAAAAAAGACCAAAACAGGGAAGTTCTTTGGAGAGCAAACTCCCAGAACTCCAAGGTTCAGCCTCAAGAGAGAACAGGGCAATTCTAACGCCACTATTTCTGGAATGACAAACCACTACTTAAAGCCTGAGAACAGGCTCCAGGAGAGGAGGGAAGATTCAGTGAATTAGGTTCTGGGTTTTGGTCTTTAACACTAAACTACAAAGCGTTTGTCATGACAAACTGCAATCACGTCACCGATCACCAGTTGTCATTTCATTAAATGTGTCCATATTTTACTTGGTTTCACAATAATTGCAAATACACCAGACCTGGAAGTTGCTTCCTCTCAGGGTCCCTAAAACGCACTGCCCAACTTGCAGCCTCATACAAGACAACACACCCGAATTCGCCCAACCAGCCATCTCCCCAACGAGAAAAGCCCAGAACAGGGACGCAGCGCCCGGGGACTTCTCAGAAGCAGAGCCGCCTCTCCTACCCCCTCAGGCCCGTTTTCAGAGGCAGCCCCCCCCCCCCCCCCCCCCCCCCCCCCCCCCCGGGCCAGGTCACCTTTCCCGGGTGACAGGTGGTGGCCAAACCAGCCACGCCCATAAGAAAGCGCGAGGGGCGGGGGAGGTGGGGGACAAGGGGACCCTGTAAAGTGGAGCTCCTCTGCAGGGCCTTAGCCGGGAGTGGAAGGAAGATCTCTCACTTTTCTCGGGAGCCGCCAGGGCCGGGCCGAGGCGCGCATCATCAGCCCCCGCCCTCAGGGGGCTTCCTGTCTAGCAGGAGACACCATGGGCACACAGAAAGACGACCCCTCCCCCCCAGCCACGCGCGGGATACATTAGGAATTTAACAGAGAAGGTTCAGAAGCCACACACATCAGGAACAAATGCGGGCTGACCGCGCGAACCCTGAGGACCAGAAGACTTCGAGGGCTGGAGGACCACGAGGGACCCGCCGCTTTCCACAGGCGCTTCTACGTCGGTCTGGGAGCACGGCTGCGCGCGCACCGAACGTCGCCACCTTCCCGCCCCCACGCGCTCCCCACACTGCCCCCAGCACGTTCTGTCCCACGCGGTGCGAGAGCCAGAAATCCCCGGCCTCTTTGCATCCTGCTTGACCCGCCCACCTCTACGCCCGAGGCCAATCAGCTGCACACAGGGCGGGGGAGGTAGGGGCACCTGCCTCTCCCCTCCTCCAGGAGAACCGCGATTGGCCCGTCACGCTGCCGGTCACGCTCGAGCGCCCCGCCTCCCTCCCGCTTCTCCCTCCGGCTCGGCCGCCTCTCCCGCCCTTTACAAATCTGCGGCAGGGCCGCCTCCCCCCAGGCCGGTTCGAGGCGTGGGAGCGCGCCGGGAGCGAGCGGTAGCGGGACGCAGGCGGGCGGGAGGCGGGGGCGGGGAGCCACACACCCCAGAAGCCATCTCCGCCGAGGACAAGATGGCGGTGCTGGCGGAGGGCCAAGTGTGAGGCGGAGCCGCGGCCATTCCCCCGGCAGTGCCCACCCCCCGCGCCGGCCCGGCCTGGCCGCAGCGACACCGCCGCTCGGCCCGGGCCCGGCCCGATCGCGGGCCGGCGGGCGAGGCGTCGGCGGGAACGAGCAGCGGACGCCCAGCCCAGCAGCCCAGGCGCGGGCCGGCCCACTATGCAAAGCGGCGGCGGCCGCCGCCCGCCCGTCCGTCCGCCCGCCCCGTGGCAAAGGTAAAGGGGTCGGGTTCAACCGCCGCCGTCGCCGCCTCCATCTTCCAGCGCGGGGCGGCCCCGGCCGAGAGCCCTCCCCTCCCCTCTCCGCCGCCAGCGGCCTCGGCCGAGCCGAGCCGCGCCACCGACCCCGACCGTTTACCTCAGGATTTGGCGCCAAAGCGGCTTCGAATCTGACCCCGAAGCTGGTCCCGTGTCTGCGGCGGGGGCGGGCGGCGGGCGGGACGGAGGGCTGGGGAAGCCGCGTCCCGCGGGCGGCGGGCGGGCAAGCGAGGGACGCCGGGGGGAGCAGCTTCTCTTGGCCGCGGGGAGCGGGCCGCCGCGGGGGAGTGCCGGGCTGGGGTGGGGGGGGCGGAGGCTCGGCCGAAGCTCGGGAAGGGGGGGGTTTGTTATTGTTTTTGTCAGTGAAAGGTCAGAGTTCGTGACCCCGGTGCCGCCGCCGCCGCCCGCCCGCGCGCTGGGAGGAGGAGGGTGAATGTTCTTCTTCCTCTTCCCACCGCCAGCCTCGCTCCGGCCGCGGGGGGCGGGCGAGCACGCGATTGGCTGAGGCGCGCACACTCACACCGGAACGTTCCGGCGCTGGCGTTCCATCCGGCCGGACGGCTCGGGCGTGGACGCTCCCTCCTCCCGACGGCGGCGGCGGCGGCCTGCGGGCCGGGCTGGCGGGGCGGCGGGGCGGGAGCATGGGCCCGGGCGTACTCCGGAGCAGGTAAGCAGGCCTAGGCCCCCCGCTCCGCGGCGCCGGAGCCCTAGGGACGGGCAGAGCTGTCTGCGAGGCGGACGGGCGGGGGCTCGCGCAGATGGAGGTGCGGCGGCCTCCTTGGGGGAGGGGGAGGGTGTGCATCTTCATAGACCCGGCCGCGATGCGGAGGGGCCCTCAGGCACCTGAGCGGAGCGCCCCAGCCCAGTCAGTGGGCGCGCCTCCACCCTCGCGCAGCACGCTTCCAGGTCTCTAACCTCGTTTGGAGGGACGCACAGGCCGGGGAAGTGGTGGCTAGAACGCTAGGCCTGAAGTCGGGAAGCGATCTGGCCGGGTGCCCAAGCCCCGTCACCGTTGCTGGTCCCGATTTCCTCATCTGTAAAATGGGGAGAGTAGCGCTCCCTGCTCACGGGCTTAAATCTTGGATATAAATGACAGCGTGATGATTGTCTTTGCAGTCTGCACCTCCCTGGGGGCATGGACCTCTTTGATCACGCTTGTATCTGTGCCCAGCAATTTAAGCACAGTCCCTGGCAATAACAGACGCTTAATAACCACTTTGCTGAAGTGCCGCACGTCTGTGATGAAACATTTATAGCCAAACTTGGGTGGCGGGGTTACAGCGCTCACTGCGGGTTAGAACCCCAAGGCAAGACGCTTACTTTCCCAGGGCTTTTGGCAGCTCTCAGAGGACGGAGGAACACCCCGTTGACAAGATTTCCTCATCAAGCAATTGCCTCTATCAGTGAAATCACAGGCCCAGTTCCTGAGACAGCTTTCCCAATATGAAGTATGGCAGCGCTGTTAGTGTTGCATTATCAGAATCCGAATCTAACTTCTTAATCAGGTCTTTTTTTCCTTCCAAACGTTTAAATGTAGTTGGTGTTTTTGACTATTTTAGTTTGGGCTAAATCCTTTTGAGCATTAGTCCTTTCTCTTTCCTATTCTATACCTTGCAAAGTCTTTATGTGCCAATTAATGTTATTTGGTTAGCCTCTCATCCAGATAAACATTCCCATCTTTAAAAACATATATGTTGTTAGGTTGCACAACCTTATTAATTTCAAAATAATATAATTTTAAATAAATATCAGATTTCAAATTGAGGGGTGCGGGGGGTTTTTTTGACTGTTATTTTTCATGAAAAATTAGTTATAAAGGATGCTATTATACGCCACCTTGCCCAGTCCGCTGAACCTTAAATCCCATCTATACAGTGTCCCCAAAAAGCTTGAGGGAAATTTTAATAAGTTAAGAATTATAAATGCTTCAGAACTAATAATTACAATTTTTCCCTGTAGGTCTTCTGATTGAAGATGGCATACATTGAAGAAAAAGTCAACTGTGTTCTCTGGTTAGCTGAATTGAAGTCCACAACGGCAGTAAGAAGAAAATTTGCCTCTCATTATAAGAGGGAAGCTCCCCACAGAAATTTAATTAACAACTGGATGAAAAAATTCAAGGAAACTGGCTCAATTCTTGATAAGCCAAGATCTGGAAGACGCAGAGCAAGTGAAGAGACTGTGGCTGAAATTGAAAGGGCATTTGAACAGAATCCCCAAAAATCAGTGCGCCGGGTATCTGCCGAATTAAACATTCCAAAGACAACTGTGCACAGGATTTTGACTGTGAAGCTACACAAGTATGCTTACAAGGTTACAACTATACAGATGCTGCAAGAAGAGGATTACTATGCAAGGTTAGACTTCTGTCAAGTGATGAAATCAAAAATTGAAAATTCTAGTGACCTTCTGGACAAATTGACCTTTTCTGATACAGCCACTTTTCACATAAGTGGCATAGTTAACCGTCATAATTGTCGTATTTGGGGTACAGAAAAGCCTCAGGAAGTCTGGCAACATGAGACAGATTCTCCCAAAGTTAATGTTTGGTGTGCCATCAGGAAGGCATGCATTATTGGCCCTTTCTTTTTTGAAGAGTCTGCAGTTAGTGGTGAATCTTACTTAGCAATGCTTCAGAATTTTTTCATTCCTGAGCTACAGAGATTACATCTATTAAATAGCACCATCTTCCAACATGATGGACCACCTTGTTACCATACATTGCCTGTGCAACAATTTCTGGATGACACATTCCCAGATCAGTGGATTGGTAGAGGAGGTCCTCTTGATTGGCCACCTCAGTCACCAGACCTGTCTCCATTAGACTTTTTCTTGTGGGGTTATGTCAAAACTGTTGTGTATGCGTCAAAACCTTGTTCTTTGGATGATCTTAAGGCAAGGATTACAAATGCAATTCTCTCAGTCACTGAGCAGCAGCTGATGAAAGTTTTCACAAAGTTTGAAAATCGATTGGAGCAATGTATTGCCCAAGATGGTGGTTATATTGAATTTTAATAAGCATCAATATTTTAATGTTGTAAATACCTTTTCAAATGTTTTTTGTAAGTATGTGGCATGTATATTTCTGAAGCTATTAAAGCTTAGAACAGCACTAAGGTTTCTGGGACAACCTTGTATAATACCTCTTTTGCATGATGATTCATCCTGTACTTCCTGGCTGTATCAATGAACTCATTAGACTTATCTATTTTAACCTCCCTTTCATCTTAGGTCTTCCCACCTGTGACAAAGAAAATAGACTAATCCTTTCCTTTAAAATTTAAAATATTTGAAGACCCCTATCATGTGCTCATTATTTATTTTTATTATGTAACTTTGTGTTAAATTGGCTTTTCAACAGCCTAAGCAATGAAATATATTCATATGTACTGTTTTATACATTTTAATTAGGTAAAAAAGCATGCTTCATTTTGATTTGGGTACTTAAATAGGTAATAGCTCATGTTTCTATGTGGGGTTGGTTTGCATATATGTATATACGATTAATATGTAAATGTAATTGTAGCCTTTCTGTTTGTTTACACAATAAACCTTAAGAAATTTGTGTTAACCAATTTCTCATGTAAAAGACAGTGGTGTCTATAGATGAAGGTCTTTTGTTCATGCTCATTTCCCTTTGTTAAATATGTTAAAGTGGACCATCATATACTCCAAAGAGTCTTTGCACTAGAGTTGTAAGTATAAAAACTTAATAAATAAGTTCCTACTTGGTTTCTGTGAACAAATCCTAGTGAGTTGGCAGATATTCTCTGACTGCTACATCAACTTGTCTGCAAACTAGCCTGGACTCCTGAGATGGTCATATTTTATAGGTGAAGATTTTATAGGTGAAGTTGCAGTGTGAGTGCTGCTGCCTGGTGCTCAAAATTTAAAGCAAGTAGAGTTGGTATTTACTTTGTACTGACTGATAGTATAAGGGAAAGGGTTCTGGAGGGCTTTCATAGAGAAGGCTTATATATTCAGGCTTCTCTTGACTTCAGTCTGGCATAAGGCAATGCTTCTCAAAGTT